>NC_051442.1:27231147-27283398 GCF_001649575.2 Kryptolebias marmoratus
GGGGTGGGGGGTGGGGCAGGTGCAAGCTGCTGTGGGAGGGCCTTTTGGAAGTCACACCATACTGTAACCTTTGAACTGCTATGAGATGGTTGTGACATTTCCCACGTGTACAGCTGCAGTTAAAGTTCCACCAAAACCACATGACAAAGCAAAAGCTGCTTGCACACAGACAGCCAAGGCACACGAGGATGAAATAATGAAGCAAGGGAAGGAACTGTTAAGAGCCAGTTAAATAAATATGATGCAAATGAAAGATTGACTGCTTGTGACAAGTGGTTTCCTTGTAGTTTAACCAAAGAAAGAAAAGAAAAGTGCTTTAACACTTTTAGATCAAATCCTTCTTTGTGTGTGCAATGTTTCATTCATTAAATAAAAGCCTAGCATTCTTTGAAGGAATGCATATCGCCCACCATCTTTAATGTTGGAGCTTTAGGCTCAGCTCATCTTATGTTGAGAAATGATTGATTTGTAGCTGTTTTGGTTAAACTTTAAAACCATTCATGGACTTCTAAGATACAATACCTGATCTTGGATATGGCCCATCAGAAGAAGTTAAGGAGCAGAGGGGTGCCTAATCAGTGACGTGCCGCTGTTATTGATATCATTTACACATGCACAAAGAGCTGTTAAATACAAAAAGTGATGAAATCTTTTTTCCATCATCGCTTTGGCACCCCCTCTAGCGTGCATTCCTATGTGTTGCATATAGTGCATACCCACTTTTTGCGCCACTAAGTAAGATGATGAAATTTACGTCACAGGCAGAGTGGACGCCGAAAGCATGAGCAAATACGTTTCCAGCCTTTACTGGCTTTGTAACCACACGTCAAATAAGTAGTTAGTTTTTTATCTGATACCACTAACCACCAAAAAAGGTAAAAGTAGCAAAAGAAAGCAAGCTAAAAGTATTAAAGGGTTAGCAAGAAGGTAAACATATCAAAAGGCTAGCTATCATTAAAATGTAGCAAAAGGTTAGCTAACCACATCAAGGTTAGTTAAATGCAACTAGTACAGGAATTTTTTCCCTCCACAGGCCATAACACTGTACAACTGATCTGTCACCTAAATCAGCATTCACACAATTGCAAGCAGAAAGCCAACAGCTTAATAGTGTATAAACTGTCCCTTTTACAACATTGTATCTCTGGAGACATTTAAAATGGTCAGTTTTTAAAGTTCTGTTTTTCACATGGTTTTTAAAAACCTGTATGATCTGGTGATAGTACCAGATTTATGACCCAACAAATCCCATTAATTCTGTGGTGTGTCCTATTTACAGCTTCCAAACTGTAGTCATTTGTTTTAGTACTGTTAGCAGGATCAAAATCTTTACATTGCTGTAACACTGACACGTCTTTTACGGACAGAACTCTGGCCTTGGGATGAGTGGATTATTCATTACCAAGTGAAACTGTATTTACTGGTGCAACAGAGTGTGAATGGAGAAGATAATGCATGACCTCTGTTCAAAACAAACAGCCGAGTGATTATGAGTGGATTACAGCAGACATGCTGAACAGCCATCTCAGCCGTCTCGGTAAATATTCTACTTTTGTCCTTGAAATGTGTCAGGAAGATGAAACTGTGTCTGATAGACAGCACAGATAATTCCTGCACAATGTAGCGCTGCACTGAGAGGAGATGCCTGAAAGTCACAGCTGCCACAGAAGGTGCGCCAAGCTACTGATTCAACATGATGACCTCCATCTCTCCTGCTACACATTCTTCTTCTCATCAGACTTACACTAAGTATGCTCTGTGAATTATTTAAACCTGAACCAGGAAAAGTCCTCCAGAAAGGCAACATTATGATTGACTAAGGTCGCTTTAGAATTTGAGAAATGTCTTCAGGGGCACTGACGCTCCGTTAGCTGACACTGCCCAGGTATGTCGGCATTATTTAGTGTTGAGTTTCTCTGGAAAGCAAAGAGAGCTGGCTGAAAGGATCCAACCTCAGGGAAGCTGTATGTGAAGGGCTATCATTGCTTTGGTTTCACAATGGGATGGTGTCTGTTTTCCCATTGAACTGTTTTGTTTTTTTTTGTTGTTTTTTTTTCGGGGGGAGGGGGAATAGTCTGCTGCTACCACAGAGATGACAGTAGACCATGGATTT
Source organism: Kryptolebias marmoratus (assembly GCF_001649575.2). Lineage (NCBI taxonomy): Eukaryota > Metazoa > Chordata > Actinopteri > Cyprinodontiformes > Rivulidae > Kryptolebias > Kryptolebias marmoratus. The sequence continues at coordinate 27,233,261 of NC_051442.1, forward strand.
TTGAGGAAAATTAAAAATCCATCCAACTTTCCAAAAAAAGATTGCAAATCGCCCACTGCCTTTGATACTAAGATTATCTTACGTTGTGAAATGATGGCGTTATAGCCATTTTGTTCAAATATAGAAAATAACATTATGCACAATCTCATGCAATATTGCAGTTGTGTTAGTTCTCAGAGTATGTATGAATGACTGTGAGCTACTACCACACTAAATTTTAGCTTAATATCTATAAAACTGACTGACTCACAGCCAGTTCTGTGTAGGCTGAGATTGAGCAGTTGTGGCAGCCATCTTGAACTGGGTTAACTCCAAATATTAATCAGTTGTTGATGTACAGCATCACCAATGGTAGGCTCTTATAGAAACTTTGTCCTCAGAAATGGTGTGGAGAAAGCATCCCGTGTACAGCAACTACTGCTGCCATGGTGGTAGAGTTACAGACCACTGATGCTATCCTCACAGAAACCACCAGCATCGACATTGTCACTGCTGCAACTAGTTTGACCAGAGAGAGAGAGACATGTGCTGGCTGTGCACAGGCCTAAAAAATGAGGCCTTCCACCACCTGCACCATATGTAACAGGTGGATTTGTAGAGAGCACAAGGTGACATGATGCAGGGTCTGCTGTCTGCTGCTGAAAATGAACTAAAGTAAACCCACAAAATTCTTTGGTCACCTGGTAGTCACATGGCTCCATAATATGTATATTATCCTCAGTGTCCTCGCCACCTTCAGAGGAAAGGTCAGAGGTCACAAAACTCCAGTGAACAATTCATGTCAGACTTCCTGTAAAAACTTGTGTCTTCTTCAGATGAGCCCTGCAGCTTGCTGGCAGATAAAACCAGTTCTAAGCAGGGCCTGCACTGAAAGGCTTCTTCAGTTTTGCTGCTTCTCCTCTTCCTTCACTCACTAATGAAATGACCCCCAGCCAAGCTGGATGTTTATCTTTGGCTGTGAAAGCAAACAGATGCATGTAAACACTAACAGTTGTTCTTGTTTTTTTTTCTTTTTGAGTACAGCAAAGGCAGGAGGCCACTTTTCTACTCAAGCACCTTCTCAAAGACACATGAAACACATCTCTCAAAGAAAAGAAAAAACCTTTCAGGGCCCCCCCACTAGTCACACTGCTCTATAATATGAACAACAATAATGCAGTAACTTTATTCATCGGCCTACAATGGAAAATTGGTTGAATTTGGAGGAAAACAGTAAAAATGTCAAATATTGCTACCTTTCTTTAAAATGAAATGCTGGCATTATAGAATGCATGATTTTATATTATAATGGCAGTGAGATTAAAATATGTGGTTTAAATGAGAATCAATGGAGCATATTTGCTACGGTGGTGTCCAGAGGGAGTATCTGGTACCTACATAAAAATATACTAATGCAATCAAATCAGCTTTATTGCTAATCTTTGATATGTCCAAGACTCTAATTGCCACCAAAACCTCATCACCCTACTATTTATTATATAAGTGGGAAAATGTGTTTTGTTTTTTTTGTAATAAACATTTAAACTAGCATTTAAATGGTTAAAAACCTGAAAATAATGGAGTGTTTATTAATTTTGAGCAAGTTTGATGTTGTTTAGGAGAATAATGGAAAAAAGACAGAGAAAAAAAAGTTATTGATGTATAATGATTTTATATAGCTATTTTTTTTTGTGCATGAACCTTTTTTGTCCTAAATGTGTAGTAAAACGAAGGAGGGCACAACGGCTAAACTACTATTGACAGAGAGTCCTGTCAATTAAAATCCAGGGACATGTGGGACAATGTCATAAACAGGATAACAGAGGGACAATTTGGTAAATGAAGTGTGAGTCCTTTAAAAATATTCTGATTTCCTACATTTTAAAAAATGTATAAACTGATGTATATAGTAGATATTGTTTCGACAACATTTACTTTACTATTCTTAACAGTTCAGTTAAGTGTTACAAATCTTTCTCCCCTTAGATTTTTTGGTATAATTTTCTCTATTTAGGGCAATGTTATTGTTGATCAGTCATGTCTGTTACCTGGAGTAATACGGTATACGAAGAATTTTTTCTGAAGTTGAGCAGCTGGTGTCAGCAGCACAAACACAAGAATATAACCTTTAATTATTGTTGCTACTTCTGTCAAATTTGGGGACGCAGGTGAGTTTAGAGGCAGAACTATGACATCCTCATTTTCCAAAGGTTGTCTTTAGGCTGTCCACATGAGAATGCAATGGTCGTATTTAAATTTTTTTTTTTTTTCTGGAAACCAGTTTCAACAGATACCCTTTAGGGGTTCCTAAAACATTGTTTCCGTGTGAACGCACAGTTGAAATTATTAGGAAAACCTTTGGGTAGCCACAAAATGCTGTTCCCAAGTGGACAGGTCCTAAGGCTTAACCCATACCCAGTTGCGCTGAAACCAGAAGATCAAAAGGAATTTTGGAGTTGTTTTTGGATAACTGTCAAAGTACAGGAAAACAGGTCATTGCATAAGCGTAGCTGCCTCTGCAAGAGAGCACAGTGTACATGTGTTTGAGTATGTGAGAGATGAACACTGTTAGAATGGGGCTGACTCCTTTGTGGGTGAGTTGCCTCACGTTCCCCTGAACATGCACTGAGCCCTGCATCTTGTTGACCTAGTTGGTGCTCTTTGACTAATCCCAGACTATACTGCGGGTGGTCTGGGAGGAGCTCTTCTCCAGTTTCCTCTGCATTTGAATATCAGATGGCAAAGGCGGGGCCTTGTGGAAAAAAACCCTCTCAACTGCCAAGGGATTTGACTTGAGCGCCTGCCAACACAACACACAATGTAGTTTTAGCGCTCAGAGCTTCCCTGGTCTTGTGTGTGTGTGTGTTCGTCTTTCCACCACTTGTCTAACATAAAAGGCACCCATAAATTTTTTTACTTGTATTGACCTACTGGTTCGACACTGATATCTTCATAATGTTTGTATGTGTGTGTGTATGTTTTCTGAGCAATTAGTGGCCTGGTTGTAGTCTCAATAATGGAGCCATCCACACTGTTCAGCTATCAGTGCTGCTCCCTTAGCTTACACATGTAACAGGAGTTTTCTCTCTGACACACAGCTGACATGCTGCTTTCCCGTATGCGCTTTATTGCTATGTTTGGGTGATCCAATTACTCTTTTACCTTGTGGTTAATGGCTCTTCTAATCCACTCTTTCACTCAGTACGGGTCATTTGCAACTATAATGAGTCACAGAAATGCTGCTAAGGTAGTATCTCACTGGGCTGTGACTGCTGGAGACTACAGTAGTTGGCCACTTAAAGTTGCAGTAGAATTATGAAAAAATATGCAAATTTTCTGTTGTAGTCTCACTCATTTCTGAGTGCTTGCAACCAAGCTACAGTGCCTATGAAAGGTGTTGTCCCCCCCACCCCATCCTTCACGGCTGTTCTAGGCTTTTACTCCTGTCATAAATCATTCACAGTCAATATAAATTGTTCTTCATTACAAAAATATATATATTATTTTGTAAAGAAGAACAATTTATATTGACTGTGATTGACTGTGATATATATATATATATATAAAATCCTATTTAATATAAAAATGAAATCAAATTTACAGAGGAATACAAATTAATTAAAAACATAAGTGACTACATAAATATTCACCCTCTTCAAAGTGACTGTCCTAATTCAACTCAGGGAAAAGATTATTAAAAAGTAAAGTCAGGGGATGGAGACAGAAGGATCTCCAAGGCCCTAAACATCCCCAGGAGTTCTGTTATGCCCTTTTTCCACTGGCTCTACAACAGAAGCCCCGCTCTACTTGGCCCGGGTTGGCTCGGCTCTATAAAAAATGCATCGCGTTTCCACCGGCCAGTTTGGTCGGTAGCAGAGGAATGGGGGGGAGGGAGTGTGTGCTGCCGAAACTTGGCGTCATTTGTGGAGACAACGGAAGAGCTATGGACAACGTTGGCCCTGTGTTGCTGTTTTTTAAACTTTTGGGGATTATCCTGAGACTTCAGGAAGAGAGGCACAGTGGAAGAAATGCTCTAGATGCCATGATTGTTGCACAGAGTAGGACAGCTGTTATCTGCCAGAGATTTCAGGCTTTACAGCGCCGTCAGCTGGGGGACAGATGGCATAAACATTGCTGGTTAAGCTAACGCTGTTGTTTATAGTCCTATTACTATTACCAAAACTGTCTATCGTTGTATTCTTTGCTCTTCTTACGCTTCAATCTGACCACACCCATGACCAATGAGTGAACAGGAGCTTAGCTTGTGTCACCAACGAAAGCAGGGCCTGCTGGCCCTACTCCAAAGCAGGGACCAAAAAAGCAGGAACCGGCCTCGAAAAAATGCAGATGGAAATGCACTCAAAGCAAGCCGAGCAGAGTTGAGCCGGGACCTTTAGGGGCATTAGATCAATCATCAGGAGATGGAAGGAATATGGGACATGTGTAAATCTACCAAGAACAGGCTGTCCTCACAAACTGTGACTGTGAAGAAGGAGGATAGAGAGAGAGACCACCAAGACACCTGGGAGCTCTCTGAAGGAGCTCCAAGCTTCAGCAGGTCAGATGGAGAGACTATACAGATTACACTTGATGATCAGGTTCTTCACCAGTCTGAGCTTTATGGGAGAGGGACAAACAGAAAGACTCTGTTGAAGAAAACTAGAAAATGGAATTTAGAGTTTTCCTGATGGTGAATTTAACAGAACTCCTAGGGATGTTTAGGGCCTTGGACATCTTTCTGTATCCATCCCCTGAGTTGTACTTTTCAGAAATCTTTTCTCTGAGTTGAATTAGAACAGTCACTTTAAAAGGGGTTATGATTTTTATTTAATTGGCACTATACCAGCGATTCATGTATCTGTGAACATCCAATTTTTTAAAATTACCACCTGCTTTGGTGCACATGGCTCGCAAAACTATAATCTCGGCCGAGCACATCCTACATATACTCTGGCAGATTGCTGCTAAGTCCACAAGTTAACTGATTTCACGGAAAAGCAGTTTAATCCCCAGAAATGCTGCAGATTCAGGTGAGTCGGGTTGCTGAGTCGGGTAAAAATCACCAGAAAACCAGCTGACTCATGTGAGTTGCACATACACATTAACATACATTTAAAATAAGCTAACATTTCAGTTAACTTATATTTAAGTAAGTAAAGTAAGTAAACTTTATTTATATAGCACCTTTCACAGACATAAAATCACAAAGTGCTTATCAGAAATGGAAACAACAATATAAAATCAGTGAACAAAATTAACAGAAAGCCAGACTGAAGAGATGTGTCTTGAGACTTTTTCTGAAAGAGTCAGTACATTCGGAGCAGCGCAATGCTAAAGGGAGAGTGTTCCAGAGCCTCGGGGCCACCACCTGAAATGCTCTGTCACCACAGGTTTTAAAATGAGTTCTAGGTACTGACAGCAGCATCTGATTTGAAGACCTCAGAAGCCTAGACGGGCAGAGAGGCTTTAAAAGTTCAGATATATATTTAGGGGCCTCACCATGGAGTGCCTTAAAAGTTAAAACCAATATTTAAAAATGAGTCCTAAAATAGACCGGGAGCCAATGCAAAGAAGCCAGAACAGGAGTTATGTGAGCTGTTCTGTGAGTTTTAGTTAAAAGCCTGGCTGCCGCGTTTTGCACAGACTGAAGGAGGATTTACTCAGACCCACCAGAAGGCCATTACAATAGTCTAAATGAGAAGAAATAAAAGCACGGACAATCATTTCTAATTCCTTCTGTGATAAAATAGCTTGCAGCTTCGAAATATTTCTTAAATGGTAAAAACAATTGCGAGCTAGCAGTTTGCAATGATTGTCCATAGACAAAGAACTGTTAAAAAGAACACCCAGATTCCGGAGACTATTTTTCTTAGAAGGGTTTAAAAACCCAAGATGCTTCCTGATTTCTGCGATTTTGTCATCAGGAGCTACAATAAGCGTCTCAGTCTTGCCAGCATTTAACTGCAGGTAGTTATCATCCAGCCAGATTTTAATGTCAGTCAGGCAGTTGCTGAGTTCAGTCAATTTATAAAGTTTGGAAGATTGAAACAAACAGTATATTTGAATATCGTCAGCATACACATGGTAGGAGATATTACTGTAGCGATTTAAAATAAAACTTATTGGGCGTATGTACAATAAAAAGAGAAGTGGTCCCAAAACTGACCCTTGGGGCACCCCACAGGACAGCTGAGCAACATCAGAGCGAACATTATTCATAAATACAGTAAAAGACCTATCAGATAAATAAGAAATGAACCAATTTAAAACAGTTCCAGAAAAACCAAAAAGATCTCTTAGTCTGTTGATAAGAACAGTGTGATCCACAGTGTCAAAAGCAGAAGTCAAGTCCAGTACAACAAACACAGTGTAGTTTCCAGAATCAGCTGCCATCAACACATCACTAGAAACTTTTAATAATGCTGTTTCTGTGGAATGTAATCTGCGAAAACCAGATTAAAAAATTGTCCATAAGGTCGTTTTCTTCTAGAAAAGAGTTCAATTGATGTGCTACAACCTTCTCAAGGATCTTTGACATGAAAGGAAGTTTAGAGATAGGTCTGTAGTTTTCGGGCATAGAAGAATCCAGGTTAGGCTTTTTTAGCAGAGGACAGACTGCAGCAGTTAAAACATTTAGGTACAGATCCGGAACAAAGAGACAAATTTATCAAGCTTACTACACTGGGACCGATGCAAATAAAAATATCTTTAAAAAGAGATGTTGGAAAAACATCAGAAGGACATGATGACGGTGTCATATGCATTAAAAGATCAGAGATGTCATTATTAGACACTAGTGTAAAAGAGGACCACGTCACTGCAGTCAGAGGACGAGGGTCCAAACAGTGGGAAAATAAAGGCGAGATACTTGCTCTGATGTTGGCAACTTTGTCCATAAAAAAATTAAAAAACCTATTACAATCAGAATACATAAAAACACTATGAGATGAACACAGTGGAGAAACAATGTTCTTAATTGTATCAAATAAAATCTTTGGATTTCGTTCTTTTGATTTAATGAGATTAGCGAAATAACTGGTTCTTGCATTCTTGAGCATCTCATTTAAGGAGCTGATCAAGTCTTTAAGGTGGAGCCTGTGAACCATCAGATCAGTACGCTTCCATAAACGTTCAGTTTTCCGGCATAGTCTCCTCAAGGTCACAATTTCCTTATTAATCCAAGGACAGCTTGTACGTTGAACAGTACTCTGTTTTAAAGGTGCTATTAAGTTCAAAATGTCCTTACAGTAAATGTTAAAACAAGAAACAGCTAAGTCCACATTCATGGAGTTAAAATCTAAGGAGGCAGGATCAAAATGAGAACTAAAAGCTTCAGCAGTGTGTTCAGTTATGATCCTTCTTTGGATCAAACGACTAGGAGGAGCAGGATCAGGGCTGAAGGACACATTGAAATATATACAATTGTGATCACTAAAGAATATATCCTCCACACGAACATGTTCCACAATAAGGCCTAAAGAAAAAACAAGGTCCAACGTATGGCCTTTACAATGAGTGGGTGCCCGTACATGTTGAGTGAAGTGGAATGACTCAGCAATGAAGATAAGTTCAGCAGCTGACTTACATGAGTCATCATCAACATGTAAATTAAAATCACCCAAAATTAAAACATTCTTCAGCTTATTTGATACGCAGATTTTGTTTTTGCTTTATCATTTGAACATGTCTCTTACAAAAAAAGGGGGGGGGGGGGCAGCGGGACAGACTCGAATGAACCTGATCACTTTTGTGATTGAGTCCGATAGTCCATAATAGTCCATAAAGTGAGCTGAATTTACCCGCTCTAGTGCTCTTGAGCACCCACAACTACTCTGTGACGATTTTGAGAGAAAATTTATCTCACAAATGTGTGACTGGACTGTACACCTCTGACTCAAGCAAGGAAATCAGTATGGTCAACCCCTCAGTAAGGAAAATACCTTTTGGCTGTCCTAAAAATCTCTAGAAGTCACTAAATGTCATCAAATACTTTGCATATTTGGCCAAGGAGGAATAAAATTGAGAGACAAAGTGAGTACAAAACACTTAATATTTTTAGAACTGCTACTAAACTTTCATCTGTTCATTTTGTTTTTTTTAATATCACAATTCAAACCCTCTTCCTTTATCTGGACTTGGGGCTGGCAGAAGTGATCCAAAAGAGACACTTGGAGTTATTTTAGTTAAATTTTTTTTAAATATTTTTTATTTTAGACACATACACACACACACAAAAAAAAAAACATTTATATGCGGCCCTGACTGTAAGCCAGATGAATCAGTCAGCAGCAGCTTTGTGCATGTGTTGTGGTGATTGGTGGTTTTTGTGTGTGTGTGTGTGTGAGTGCTTCCTGGTGGGCGTTCCTGGGCAGGTGGTTGACGCCTCGTCACCACTCCTCTCACACCTGCAATGGATCAGGCTGATCAGAAGAACTTAAGGCTGCAGTGGGAACCAGACCAGCGCTGGAGCATTGTTTGCCTTGCGGTAAAGTGCAGAGCCTCTGAGAAACGTCGCTGTTTTTGTAAACTCCTTGTTGTGACCTTCGTTCTTGTTTTTGTACCTCAAACCTGTGTTCAGGATTACCTGTCCGTCTGGAACCAGTCTGGTCTGCATCCAAATACCCGCTGTCAAGTTAAGTACTCGCCTGCACAACCGTACCTGCCTGTTCCTGCTCTTGCTGCCACTTGGGATCACAAAACCTACCTGCCGCCTTCCAAATCACCACCATACCTTCATTCAGAAAAGACCCACCTCACCTTAACCGCCGCTCACTGGAACCTCCACCGTACCTCCGCTGTGAAAGGACTTACCTCGACTTCTCCTCCGTGTCCTGGACTCACTCCTGTACTGTAAGAACAAACACTGGAAAGATTACCTGCGCCATACCTGCTGTTCCTCTCCTTACAGACACCTTACTCACGACATTCTCTACTCCTCAGGTCCTGGCTCCAGTTCCCACCTGTATATATCTGTTCACTGTAAATAAATTCACTTACCGTTACGTTCTGGTTTCCGAGTCTGTCTGTTGCCGAGCTGCTCACTTGGGTACAGTCTGAATCCTGACATGCGTGAATCAGTTTTTGTGTGGAGGAGTAAACATCTCCTGCTCTGACTGCAGCTGGGATGGTCCGAGCGGCCTGTGAGTGCTTTGGGACAGTATCAGAAACACGGAAGTGTCAAAAGCGAGTAACCCAGTGACAAACAAACTCAGGAGGCAATGTAAAAGGCAAGTGACTTTATTTACAGCGTGAGCAGGGAGGTTGGGCAGGCTCTGAAAGAGGAATAATGGTAAGTGTCCGAACTGAAGACGAAAGATTTGTTGCAGGAGCTAATGAATACAAGTAGGTGTTCTTACAGGTTGTGGAGTTGTGCTCAGAGGTGAAGTCCTGGATTCCTGTGGTGAGCATTTACAGGTTGGTGCGGTGCTCGAATGGTGAGGTCCTGGTTTCCCGTGGCAAGTAATTTCTGGTGGACAGTTTCCAGGTGAGTAAGCCCTCGGCTTGGTCAAAGGGATACCGGGTGTGGTTAGGTTCTTCGGCAGGTATGTATCCCTTGGACTTCCGGGTTGGTTGGGGCAGACTGGTTGTGGTTCAGATCTTCAGCAGGTAAGTAGTTCTCGAGTATTTCGCAGGTAGGAGACTCCAAACAGATTGAGGCAGCTGTACACAGGCTTCAGGAACTCTGGGCTGACACAGGAACAAAACCGTTTAGAGTAACTCAGGTTAACAAAGCTGTAGGCGGCTGAGATTGATTACCAGTGGTAAACGATGCTCCAGCATCAATCTGTTCCTCCATACTGCCTTAAATACCCAAAAGAAGATGGACTTGATACGCTGCAGCTGTGACTGATTAGTCAGCCGACCAATCAGAAAAGATAGGAGGAGCAACCACTGGAGGCCAAATGGCAGGGTCTCAAATAGTCTCCAATAACATCAGAAAAAGTGGCAAGATTTGTCACTGGGTCTAGGTGCTTTTTGTTTGATGATACTGGGAGGGCACAGCACGGGGCTGAGCTAAAGAGTCAGATATCAGGGACAGAGGCACCTTACTGTTCCTGCTGTGCACACACACAGTTACACACAGATGGTGGCGAGCGAGGACAGTGAAAACACAGCTCTGTGTCCCTGGACCCTTGTCCTTGCTCCTCCCATCCACCAGCAGCCAGCCGTTCCCACGGGGCTGTTAACATCCTATTGACCCTGCTCACTCATTATCAGATCAGCACGGAACACACTGGAGCACTTTAACCCACCCTGGATACACACCCACACACACTAGCTGCAGATTACACTGCTCCTAGAACAGTGTTTTTGCCTGCTGGTTCATGGAAGCACTCCTCTCAAACCCTCAGTGGGGCCATCTCAGTGATCAGTCATCGGAGTTGCTGTGTTCTGACAGAGGAGCTCAACGCCCACCAGTATGTCTCTTCCACAGATGCTGCAGGCCCTGCGGGACCAGTACGGCTTCCCAGCATTCCTTCCTCCTCCCTTGATTGTCAGTAAATGTGTTGACATAAATATAGTTTGGTTCTAATGAGCTGCCACCTAATAGCTACTGAAGAGCTGTCAATATGAACAGAGCTCATTAGAGGAGGAGGTCTAACAATGGAGTCAAGAGCTAACAGTGTTTTAGTCATTTAAAGACCAAATTATTATTGCCCATCACCAAATGGCAAAGGCAGATGATAATATTGTTGCATGTGCCTGTGTATATGTCTGTTACCAAAATATCTCATGAAATTTAATGTAACTTTCAGTAAGAATGTTTTTACTGTATGTACGTCAGTCCAATTTAAGATTACCACTACAGCTAATTGACATTTACTATCTCAGAAACTGCTATAACACAGTAAATTTTACAGATATTTAACTAAACTTTGACTTGATAGTAGCTAAGAGTCATTCATAACACATACTCTGAGTGTCACATCTCGTGATGGCAACCTTGATGTTTTCAAGGTTTGACCAAAATGACTACAACTCTGTCATTTCTAACTATGTCTACGTCTTACTTCCTTCTTACTTTATGAATTTTTTTACTAGTTTTCATGGCTTTGCAATGAATTATTTTATTTTAATAAAGTAAGAAGGAAGTAAGAAACAAAATCAGCATGTTTTCCTCATATAGATGGTTAATGTGTCTTTAAATTAGAAACTTGTAAGCAAAATTTGTGACCAGATGCTAACTACAAATTGTGTTTGTTTACCTAAGGAAATAACTGAAGTGACCGAAAATAGGTCAACAATGGCAACGTCCATGGAAGTCGTTTGGGATGGCAAAGTCTGGCAGTTTTGATGTGTTGGTAAGTACTTATGCTCGGATTTCTTAAATAAAGTATGCAAATAAAAAATAGGTTAAGTTGAAATGTTAAACTTTTGCAATAGCTGCTTGTGTTTAAATGCCAAGCTTTGTTTTTTTGGAGCTCCTCCGCCCTGCTTGATCCCAGATATTTACTCTTGATAGTTGTCTTGCCTGTTCTCTTTCAGTTGTTTTGCGTTTAGCAGCAGATTCATTCTTATATTTACACCTAAATATCTTCTTTAAGATCTTATGATTGTCCATTTCCACCATATTGGTTTACCTACACAGACTACAGCCAGCCTAATTTAGGTCAGTCATGTGACTCAAGTTTCCACAAGGTTTTTGGCAGATTCAGCTGAGTGCTTTGTTTACATTGAGTGTGTACCTGCATTTTAGAATTGTGTTGCCATGAGTACCTTTAAAATTCTGACATGTAAGGCAGTGGGCGATATCCTTTAAGAAATGCTAGGCCTATATCTAGCCACGAGACTATCTTAGGGATATTAGAATGCAGTGTGAACATATACAATCCGTGGTCCCCCCCCCTTCAGTGATTGAAATTCATGACAGGTCCAAGGTAGTGTAATACTTATGTAGGCACAAAGCCTGCACATCTAATGTTTATTGAAAGCAAAGCCTACATCGGCTTTAATTATTTCAAGGCTATGCTCAGTGCATGTGCACGTGTGTGCATGTGCACACAGGCTCGGTGTTTGTTTGTGTCACACAAAAAACAGATTAGTGAAAACACTGAGGTAAAATAAGCAGCCCGACCTTGCTCTGAAACTGAAAGGCAATCCTCTGAATGATCCGTGGGTCAGTAGCTTTGTCCTTCAGACAGTTAAAGTCTATCCTTCTCATCCCCTCCCTCCCCGTCTCACTGTTCCCTCCTCCATCCCTCGTTCACTTTGCCTATCTTCTACAGTAGTTGTTTTTTTAAATAACGTCCCTCATTTTCCGCTTCATGCGTAAATCCTTTTCTCCTAAATTCTCTGGCCCCTGCACAGCTGCATGTCTGTATTTGACACACACAGAAATACACACCCACACACACACACAGACACATGCTCAGCCACAAAAGCACATTCAGAACTATTGATACGCATGTCATTTTTTCATGTCTGCCCTTTGAAAACAGCTGTTTATGTTGTTTCGAGATGTGATTGTTCTCCGTGATGGCACTGATGTGTCTGATCTGCTGCTACGCCTCAAAGACAGATGAGCACAACGCAAAGACGGAGGCAAACACAACCAGCCACATTAAAGACTCCCCCGCAAACTCTTTGAGCTGTGAAATGTTTGACGCTGTAACAGCACAGGCACATGGGAATGGTTTTTGTGAATAGGTAAAAGTTAATTTATTGTTTCAACCTTGCGCCCACATGGAGACAACTATTTAGGAGCCCCTAAACTGTATTTTTTAAAAACTGGTTTTCAAAGTGAGAAAATCTTAAACTAATATAACGTACGACCCAAGCGTGACAGAGACATCTACACAGCATCAACACCAATGACAGATTACATGCCTGTGTTTGGGCTGCAGACACTAGTCGCTCAACTACAGCAAAACCTTCATCTGCTGTATGAATTCAATGAACAGGCAAGGCTAATAAACAATAACTTTGCCTATTTAGAGTAATTTAAAATAATTTATTACAACAAATAAATCTAAGGCCAAGAAGGTTTTATATCATTTAATTGAACTGTCAATAATACAAAAAGCAAAACTGAAAAAAAACCAGATTAATTAGACATTTCAAAATTGTGAGAAATGGAAATTGTTTTAGAAGACTGACACTTGTGTGCAAAGAAATTAGCCTGATATGCTTTAAACATCATGAGGAAAGTCTTTCTATCCACTGTATGATCTCTATACACTGGGTCTGAAATTGTCCATTATGTCCACAAATTTGGACTGACAAGACTGAACACTGTCCTGCACTTTAGTGGTCTTGTAGTTTAATGTGACATAAAGTAGAAGTTCCACTTTATATTCATTCCATTTTGCAACCATCATGTCAGCCAGTGTGGGCGATCCTAGGCTGATCCTACAGGTGTTCAACAGGGATGAAGTAAGGACTGAAGGCAGTCCATTCCATCCTTTCCACTTCTAAATTTACTGGAAAAGATAATAGAAAAAAAGTGCAAATGTGATACAAGCACCAAATTTGACATGTTGATTCTCTTTGGGATACTTGTTAAATCTACCAGACTGCCATTTTCATTGAGCTTGAAAAGATGACTGTCAATTTTCAAGATTGCTGCCAAAAAAAGCATTCAATGTTTATTTTTACCATGGTGAAGCTCAATTTGAATGGTCTTTGTATCTTTTTGTATGTTTTTCAGGATGCTGACCTCATTGGTCTTGTCATATTACAAAAGGCACAAATTAACCCTTTAAATAAAATATCAAGAAAACATTACATTAAAAGTATAATTAAACAAAACTTTGAATAAAAAAACATATACAGATATAGAACTATTTATAACACTAGACAATATTAATATTGTAAATATTCAGCAGACAGAAAAATGAAATAGGACAGTTAATACTGAAGTAATTGTCCTGCAAAAAATACAAGCACAATATACTTGCATACGCATGCACAAATGAAACTGATACTAGCCAAGGCTATCTTCAGTCAAATGTACAATACAATCAATAATGTTTAAAACTGAATGTAACTGTCTGTTCCTGTACCAATTATCAATACTGGTACTGCTGATGTGCATAGCTGGAAAGAGCAGTGAACAAGAGTTTTGAATTTCAGGTTGCAGCTTCTCTTGGAGGAAAACTTGGTCAGCTCCTGCAGCTTGCTGCAAGTAGTGGAAAAGTTTTCTAATAGACCTGCCATCAGTGGCGGCTGGCCAATAGAGGGTGCAAGGGCACCGCCCCACCACTTGGTAGGCTGTAGTTGTTTGTATTATATATCTATTTTTGAATAACTGTTTTTAATTGTATTTGAATCTGGATCTATTTGATTTATGAGTTGGAATGGTTATTTCTTTGCATATTGCTCTAAGATGACCTTTGTTGTGAACTGGCACTATAAATAAACTGAATTTAATTGAATAGTCAGCATGTTTTGCATGTTTGTTGAGGGCTCCACTGGGATTGCATTGTCAGATTTCTGCTTTTGAACAAAAAGATCCAGCCTTGCCTAACTGACACCAGTGGCTGCACTTTATCTGGCATACATGACCTACAGATCAACATCAGAAACCTCTGTTGAACAGTTGCTGAGTTTTTTTTTATTTCACAGACTTCACCACAGACATTCAGTGTTAGTTATGCAGATTTCCTTTCTTCCTGAGAAATGAGACAACATCACAGCCTGTTAATGGAGGGAAACAAAGTATCCTGCTATTTCTTTTACCTGAATCTATTGCAGAGACTACACCATGGACTGGAATCTATAGAGCACTTTCTCCTTAGCTTATAGTAGTGCAAACCTTTTGAAGAACAAACCTTAGTAGAGAAGACCATGTATATACTGCCATGACTACCACATCAATGTCACTGGCTAATGACTTTTTTGTGGACATTTTTTTCTGCTACTATCACTGCTCTCATCTGTATCAACTGCAAGAAGTGATCTTTTTCTACCCTTTGATGATGTTGAACAACAGCCTCCAACTCTTGTGAGATTGTATTTGATTTTTCCTCTTTGTTGCCTCTATTCTTGCTATCATCGAGCCTTCCTGGGTTGATCTTGATCGGCAGGTCATTCACTGGATGCTTTTAAGACCCTGTATTATGAGCACTTTTCTGTATGGGATACAAGTATGTTCATGAATGTTTGTCTGATCATTCATCCAATTCATACAACCTCTGTGCTACCTGCACACCATCTAGATAACTGTTTCACCCCTTTATATTTGGCTGCCAAGCTGGCACATCCTGTCAATTCAAGGTTGCTTGCTTGATTCGTGGGAACACTAACAATAGTACACTAGCAATTTTATGCCAAAACCATTCTTGGCAGCAGGATTTGTCTGCCATATTGAAAAATGGCTGTCATCTTGGATCAAGCACATTGGTTCAGTAGATTCCTGGGAACACTCGTGCCAAGTTTGGTGCTTGTATCACAATTTGCACAATTCTTGCTTTTATCTGCCCCACTAATTATGGAGGTAGTCTCTTATAAAGTCTGTTCTGCGGAGGTGAGCATTGCCATCTTGGAGGATAGAGTTCAGCTCCAGACTGTGAGGGTATGGGATTGCCTCTGGTTCCTCACAGGTGCTGATTGGCAATAGCAGGACAGGCTGATTGGCTTCATGGGAGCAACCCACATACTCAACTCTGCTGCTCAACCCACAAATGCATTTTTCAAACAAATGTGACACCATTTAAGGGGAAATCAACAGGCTTTTTAATGGTATTAGATTTGTTGCCAAGAAGCCTTGTTACAAAAAGGAAATATTCAACCAAACACAAATTTCCTTACTTATTGTGCTGTTTAAAATGATGCAGAGTAAAACAGGAAAATAAAAAAAAATCATTTTACTGTGGACAAGTCCTGAGTTGCTACGTGAGTGCAAACCACCTCCACCTCCCCACCCACCTTGCCAATCCATTCCTATACAACATGCTTCAACAGCTACTGATTTCACTGAAATTTGTAAATGTGTCAGCAAGACGCATGGCATATTGTGCCTAGAAATGTGCCTGTTTACACGCTAAGGTGTCATCTGTTTTGGGTTTAGGCAAAAGCAATGATGTTTTTGCCCATTTTGTGTATATGTGTGGGTTTGTTTGTCTGTTCTGCTGACTGGATGGATTTAAAATGAAACTTTCAAAAAGTAATCAACAGATGTACAGCTAATTCATTTTTGGAGTTAACTTGATCCAAGATGGCCAGCACAGCAAAGCAATTTAGGCAAACACAAAAATGACAAAAAAATTTTTAGTTTTACACAGACTGAGCTCTTAACTTGGCATGTTTGAAGCTGAAACTGACCCCCAACTTATACTCGGAGTACTAGCTTATTGCGCAAGATCTTTGAATAAAACTTTGCCATTAACTATTGCAATCAACTTTGTTAGGAAAATATCGCATCGACCACTGAAGAGATTTTACTGAAATTTTCAGAAAACAACCATTAGATTAACATTTACAACCAATTATTTTTTGGAGTCAACCCATAACCCAAATGAAGTAGCTACAACAGCTAACAGACTTTAGCCCACACATAAATAGCTATAACTCCATGAATTTTACAGACATTGTAGTGTGGTAGTAGCGGAGAGTCATTCACAGTCTGACCGTAACATCTGACTATGTTACATAAGTTTGTGCATAACATTATTTTCAAGGTTTGACCAAAACTGCTGTAACTCTTTTTTCAACATGAGATGATCTTAGACTAAAACTCTAGCATAAAAGTTTGCAGGTGATATACATTCCTTCAAATAATGCAAGGCCTTTAATTGTCATTATTTTTTACTAACACGATACACTTTGAATCTGCTACTGAAATGCTACAAAAGTTAAAAAAGTGCACACTAATCAACAATTGCAGGTTCTTTTGTCTTTTAACTGAGCTGTTAAAATCTAGATTGAGGCCAAACCAACAGGATGTATTTCGTAAGAAGCCTTATCTCAACATCTGGGCCTAACCGAGGTGAATAAAACAATGCAAGGGCAATCCCCTGATCATGAAGGAACATACCCATATTTGACTACAGCCTATTCTTGTCTTATCGGAAACAGATAAATATTTGGATATCTTTGCCACCACACACTGAGCTCTTTTCTCATATTTGAATAATCTTACACACCTGTATATGTGCAATTCCATTTCAAATGCTCAGTTAAAAAGATCTGTGAAATAGTTATAAAAAGTTAGAACCTTGTTAGCCATGACATCAGTCATCGAGCACGGAGTTTGAAGAAAGAGCCTTCATCCAAGCTAACTAATAGCTAGCCAAATGAAGACTCATTTTATAATTTTTCTGGCTTATAATTTAATCCTTTCTCAAAAATGACATAATGGTGTGAAAGAAACCTCACCAGCTGCTGTTCATTCATGAGTCTGCAGTTGAGAGGGCAAATAGCTTCAAATATCTGGGTGTAGAAGTGGGTGAAAAGACAATATATGTTAGTGAAGGATTACAATGTTTTGACGATCTGCCAAAGCAGAGGGATCATGGGATCTTCTAAAGGGCACATTCTGTCTCTTGTTGCTCTATGCTTTGTGGTTTTTGTCATGTTGGTGTCGAGTTTTCTAACCCACATGCAGAAACACTCCAGAGACAGGAACTACAATAGTGAGATTTATTTACAGTGAATATAAACAACTAAATGGATTCCTTGGTTCGTCTGGCAGATCTCAGGGCAACTAGGGAAGGACAGAGGTGATTAGTCAGGATCCAGGGAATTTACGGTTTGGTGGAGGTTGGGGGGTATACCTGTTCGGGGAGAGCTTTTGGACCTGGAGAGGACCTTGAGGGTCTAGAGGCTGGTCAGCAGGTGAGGGCTGAGGACAGTGACGGCGGCGGCAGCAGAGGACAGACAGGTAAGACTTTAGGCGTCTTGAGGGTGGTCGTTGGCCTGGTAACTCAGGACCAGGGTAGCTGCAAACACAGAGACAATAAGGGTCAGAATCTGAAAACAGGTCTAAGGAGAAAGAGCTCAAGGTAAGCCGGTACCGTTACTGGCTAACACTCTGGCAGAGAAGTGTCAGCATCCTCCTCCACTTATACTCCTCTGGACGAGTAGATTGGGAACAGGTGTGCAGCCGCCGACTCAATCTCAGGCTCCCTCTAGTGGAGAAAAGCTGACAAACCTCTGGATCCCAACAGTTTTTCATTATGTTTTTAACATTGTCAGAGGCTAAATGCTAAAGCTAGCCACTTACTTGATGAACATGCTCTAGATTATACTTGCCAAACATCACAAAGCATCAAACATTTTGAGCACTTTGTCTCTGTTAGCCTTGAGCTAATTCAACCTCTGGTCCTCATGTTTACTCCTGTTTTAAACATTAAAGGTACCTTGTTAAGATACACTTACAGATTAGGTCATGTTATTTGTTTCTTGTGAACTTCCCCTTGTCAGCTGGTATCAGACAATGTCAGAAAATACAACAACACAATGTTGAATCAATTACAGGACAAGCTGGCTGGTTCTTTGTTCGGAATATAGCATATATTTACAAAATGTGAAGGGCTAATTAAGACAAATACCCATTGACTTGAATCTAATACATAAATCAAGTTCAAATTAAAGGTCTAGCGTTCCTTGAAGGAATGTAGATCTTTTTATGTTGAGAAATTGTGACATTGTAGTCATGTAGTCATTGTGGTTAAACATTGAAAACAATGTTATGTGCAATCTCAAGCGATATCTTGCCTGATCTGTTGCATAATCTGTGGTATGTATTGTGAATGACTGTCAGCTACTACCACACAAACATTTAATTTAATATCTGTAAAATCCAATCATTTATAGCCATTTTGTGTAGGTTGAAGTCAATTACCTATGGTAGCCAGCTTGAATCAGGTTAACTCCAAAAGTTAATCAGTTGTTGATGTACATTCAATAAGTAGTTTTGAGAGTTTCATTAAAATCTGTCCAGTGTTTCATGAGATGTTTTGCTAACAGACAAATAGGGTTGACTCCAACAGTTTATGCCAAGGTTTTAAGCAAAAATGATTTGCAGTGTGTGATCAAACTATGTGTTGGGGAAGATACTCAGCTACTATCACATCATATTTTAGCTCTATTTCTGTAAAATTGTCTGAGTTATAGCTGTTTTTGTATAGGCTAACATTGGTTTTCTATGATGACCAACTTGAATTGGGTTGACTTCAAAAGCTAATCAGCTGAAGATATCAAACAAATGATTACTTTCTGGAAGTTTTATTAAAATTCTTTTGGTGGTTCACGAAATATTTTGCGAATAGTACAGACAAACACACACACAAGCAAAAACATTCTTTGTTCACCTTTGCCTTTGGCAGCGGGCGATAAACATGTGTTAGCCTGACATAATGTCCTATTTGTATATAGTCATTAGTGTGTGTGTTAGTTTATGTTTAAAAAGATCTCAGAGTGCACAGACCCCCAGTCTTAGCCCACCTCATAATCTCCACCGCAGTAACAGAAAGTCAGATCGATCAAAGAAAGACAGGAGTGAGGAAATAGAGGGAGATTCAGGATTTACATCGTCTTCTGACATGCCCCCCCTCCCCCTCCACCACCACACACACACAAATGCCCTACCCCAATGACCCAATGATAAAGAGACTACACTCTGACAAGGACACCAGTTCTCATTTAGCTGCTCACAAGTTAAAAGATTTGCCATCCCTTCTCTCTATTTCATTTTATTCTCCTCCTCCGTCTCACTCTCTTTTAACAGATTTTAGAGCAAAGCATAAAACCTTTGTGAATTATTTAGTTTATTGACCTCTGTGGGGATTTAATATGAAGGTCGTTTCCTGCTGGCAGAGAGAGAGCCGGCGGGGTCCTCAGGTGACATGGCCAAGGTCGCCCGTCTCCCTCCAGTTAATAATATATTTGTCACACGCAGTGTGTTAGCCCCCGACACAGCGCCACTGCCTTCCACTTGATTAGTGCAACCAATAAGGACTGCCATAGATAATAAAGTAGACACTGGCTTAAGGAGATGTGTCAAATGTCCACAGCACCCCCCACCCCCACACAAACACACAAGCGACACACACAAATTCACACCCTCTCTTCCCCTCCTCTTCACCCTCTCAGTTCTTGTTTTATTGTTTCCTAGATGAAGGTTAAAGGGAGATGCTGAACAGACAGAACAGCTCGGAGCTGATCTGCCAGTACCAGCAGCAGCCAACCTCCACGCCCCCACCTCCTCAAGTCTATATGGAGCAGAGTGTCAGGGAGAGCAAGGGGGTAAGTTGGCCAGAAGCACAAGGGCAAGTGGCTTACAGCATCTTGATGTAGATGGGGGGGCAGTAGAGAGCTGCTGGTCCCTGACCGTGCCTGTCACTGGTTATAGGCTCAGAGAGCTATAGACTCTTATTAGTGCAGCTGCTTGTTTGAGACAAAATGGCGCCCCAAAGGTGAAACACAAGTGAATTACAGTGAGAGGAAGGAAAGCATTACAGCAGGGGAAGATAATATATTTGCCAAGGTGCTGCAATGAAGTTGGTGGACTATAGGATAAAGAGCAGGTTTTAAATCTGTGAGAACTGAACAAGCCTTGAATGCAACAATTTTGATTTGTTTGCATGAGTGCTAAAGATAATGGGGAGCACAAGAGCCCATCCATGACAAGCACATGATGGTAGCAGAAAAAGAGCTACAGGCAGGGGTGGGCTGTAGTCTGTCTTTTGCTTGTCCTTTTCCTGCATCAGGGGGTCACTTTATGATAAGTCTGTCAACATATTAGCGCCAACACTTGTGGGGTATTGCAAAGAGTTTTTGGCAATACAATCAACCAGAGGAGGATTTACAAAGAGTTCAACAAAGCAGGGCTATGGTTCCTTTAAGCCAGTGGTGTCCAATCCTGGTCCTGGAGGGCCACTATCCTGCATGTTTTTGGTGTTTCTCTGTTTTGACGCACCTGATTTGAATGACTTAGTGATTTAAATGCTTCTGCAGAACTTGAAGACCTGCTGAAGAGCAGGGAAATTACAAAAACGTGCAGGATAGTGGCCCTCGAGGACCAGGATTGGACACCACTGCCTTAAGCAGACTTAATAATGCTTAAAACTTCACTACAAAATGTCAAATACAAGTGAAAGAACTGAATCCTTTTTGTTGAGTTTTGATGAAGTGAACTTTTACTTTGTGCCACATTAAACTACAAGACCACAAAAGTGCTAGTTGGTGAGGATTGACTGAGAGCCATGTTAGTCCAAATTGGTAGATATTATGGAGCCTTTTCAATCTTTGTATCCAGTGAGGGACAGCTGGAGGGAAGGGTTTTCATCATATTATTGAAAGTAAATCAGACTACCATAGATTCATCGTACACAACGCAAAGTTTGTTTGTTTTTTTTGCATTGTTGACAGTTAAAGTAAAAACCTTTTTGTCCTTAGATTTTTTGGTTTATGGGGGGGTGGGTGTCTTGCTCTGCTCTATTTAAGGCAAAGTTATTGCTCATCAGGTTTGTCTAGTCATTATAGTAATACAGTCTGCAGCACAAACGCAAGCATATAATTTGTTATTATTGATGTCATAGGTAAGGCAGGAGGTGGATCCATGACATCTGAGATACATGTTAAATAATGTATAAATTTCTCAGAATTCCTGGTAGCTGTGTGAAACACTTATGTTTCCATTAGATATGAAACATCTCTTTGCTCCTTTTTAACTTACTTTATATATTTTGTTCCTGACTTTTTCAGATTTTTTTTTGTTGTTCCTGTTACGGTCCAACACTGTGAAAATTTCCCCAGTGCAAGATAAATAAAGTTCTTCTTATTCTTATCATAGTTTTCAAAAGTTTATGTTAAGGTTGTCCATGTGAAAATGCAACAGTGACGTTTTGTTGGCGTAGAGTCTTACTCTTTCAGGACATGACAAGATTAAAAGGTTCAATATAAGGTAAATAGACATCTTCTCTTGATTATTGAAGATTCTGATTGAAGTCCATCCATCCATCCATACATACATACCATACTTGCCAACATTTGGGAATGTCAATGTGGGACAACATAGCGTGATCCCCCCCTCCCCCCCTTCACTCCCTCTCCCCCCAACCATACACATACACACACACATTCACATTTTAAGAATTACATTATCTGTGTTTAAGTCTGTCTGCCCAAATATATACAGTTGTATATAAAAAGTTTTGCCAGACACAGCTTATCTATTCATCAGCTGAGCATGTCTTTAAAACATCATGCTAAAAACCCACTCCCAGAAATACACACAAACATCATAGATTCAACATGATTTTCCTGAAGTCTGCTCAATTAATTTGAATTAAACACATATCATAGTTGCTTAAGATCAGGGCTCTCAAGTTTGATCTTTCTCTCCATCCTCTCAGCTGTTATATTGTAAATACTCATCAGTAAACAGCTGTAACTTCTTATTTATTAATAATTAGTAGCTTTAGCTAACCTGAACATTTCCAGGCCTCTTCTTGATGCTCAGAAAGAAATTCCTGCTGTCTTTCAACCACTCTGAAAAGCTTTCTTTCATGCCTACATCTTTATCTTTCTGCCTCTTCAGTTTTCTGCCTCTCCATCTTTAGCTCTCTGTCATCAGATGACAACACGACTCACACAAAAACAATTGCGCTCCCGCGCATGCTCGAGGGGGCGCGCAGGAGCGCCACTGTGGACAGAGTAGAGCGGGTCTCCTCTCTGCTGTAAGATTGACAGCTGTCAGTGCTTGGGGAAGTGGACGGGGCTTACGGCACGCTGCAGAATGAGTGCTTTCTCACCTTTAGCTGCCAAAGTCACTAGATTTGTCGCTAGTCGCTTTAAAAAAAATGTTAGAGGGATCTGAAAACTCGCTAAATATAGCGTTAAAGTGACAAAAAGGCAGTGTGCGTTTGTGTGTTTTTTTTATGCGTGAGAAATACAAAGTGTGGTGTGTGAGTGCCAAATGCGGGACTTTTGGCTGTCCCGCACAGGGTGATGCGGGACAAGGGACGGGGGCGCTAAATGTGGGACTGTCCCGCCCAATGCGGGACAGTTGGCAAGTATGACATACATACATGCATACATACATACATACCTACATACATCTGTCCATCTTCTACCACTTATCTGTGGTCGGGTCGAGGAGGAAACAGCTCCAGGAGAGAAACCCAGACATCCCTTTCCCCAGCGACATTTTACAGCTCCTCCTGGAGGATCCCAAGGCATTTCCAGGGCAGATAGGATATATAATCCCTTTAGGGTGTTCTGGATCTGCCCTGGGGTCTCTTCCTAGTGACAAGAACACCGTAGGAGGCTTAAATGCTGGATCTGCTCATCAGGTGTAATCAGGTGCAGCTGGAGAGGAAAAGGTTAGTGGCGCCGCCCCCACAGGCAGAGTTAATTCCAGATCCTCACACCTAGTGGGACATGCCTGGAAAACAGAAAGTTGACATAGGTGAGAGTTGGAATTTTGACAGACAAGTAAATAGAGAGCTTTGCCTTTCGACTCAACTCTTTCTTCACCATGACTATAAGTAAGTCCTGAATCTGTTTATCCATCTTCTACTTCATCTACTATCTCTTGGGACAAAGACTCCCTGATACTTGAACTCCTTCACCTGAGGCAAAGACTCATTTCCAACTGGAGGGTGCAATTCACCAATGTCCAGTTGGAAACCATGGCCTTGAACTTAAAGGCTTAAGTCCATAAGCTTGAAGCTCCAGAGAGGCAACCCTCTCATTCACCGGAGAAAACTCCAACCTTGACAGTCCTCTTTGCAGGTAGTAGGCCCATGCAGAGGTGGCCTCCTGTCTCCCTTTCTGAGCCCAAGGAGCCCCCCCTCCCCCTGATTTGACTCTAGGGGAGTGCCCCAGTTTCCCTTTTTTTGTCTGACCCCTCCCCTGAGGCCAGTTTGCCATTGGAGACCCTACCAGGGGGTTGATGCCTTTAGACAACATCACCCCAAATATCAAAGGGAATACTGAAACCCCTTGTTAAAGTGACCTTTTGTGGCAGAAGATGGATGAATGGACAAAATGCTGTTCCAGTGGATAAAGTCTTAGTTTCTCTGTGCATTCACTTGCCATCCATACATTGTTTGATGCTTTTTCTGCTCAAAATACCTTGCTGAATGTATTGGTTTACCAGGAGCTGATTAAGCTTTTGACTGACAAGACAAACTGATTAGGCAGACTGATAAATTCAACATAAAGTAAGCTCTTAGCTCATATTTAGCCAATAGCTTACTTACTTACTTTTTTGAACGTATGCACCTTGACTCTAAAAAAAGCAAGGGCTTTTTAAAAACAAATTTTAAAAAGTAACTCAGTTTGAAGCATTTGGCTGCATCATTTCCCATTGCTTCCTACTTTTTAATTCTTGCTTTATCAGTACCACCTCTACCAGTACATCTCTCTGAGGCACAGCTCAGTAAGTTGCAACTGCTAGCCTGTAGAACAGGCTCTCCCCACTGTGATTGGCTGGTAGTGGGCACATGACACACATCTAAGCAGGACTGCACAGTTAAGCTTAGGTGTGTTTGGAAGTTCAACTGCATGTTTAAACAACCCAGCCTTCCCTGTTTTAATTATCAGTAAATGTTCAAATAAGTTGATATTAATTTTACACTGCCCCTCCCTCAGCCTAGAAACACAGTTAACCCACCAGGAATTCTAATGGTGCACTTGGTTGGCCACTGCAGGCCTGGTAGTGTTCGTTCACACTGGTATGCTGTTTGCAAGAAAAAGCTATTCTACAAAAACAGGCCCTTGTTTGGCTCGTCCTTAGCCTGGCCAGGACAAAGACTTTTGCCTCTCTCCATACTCGATGCCCTATGACTGATGTCATGGCAGATAAGATAATAATTATCAATAACTATTAGACAGAACATCACTTCAACATTGACCAGACTATCTCTCTTGTCATTAATTCTTGCTGCAGTATAACTGCAGTTTTACAGCAGGACCATGGCTTATGAGTTCATTTAAGATCATAAGAGTGCTTTTCAGCTTTCTTGTGAAAATTTTAAAGAAATATTTTATTTAATATGAGAATTATTAGGCTATATATCTATTAGACTAAGTGAAATGGAAAATAAATGGAAATAGGCCTGTATCCCTGAATAACATTGTTTGTGATAAAATTTGACAATTTGACAAAAACACACAAACACCACAACTGAGATCAAATAAGCCTCCATATTGAATCAAACATATCACGCACTGAGTACTTATTTGAGGCTTATTTGATCTCAGTTGTGGTGTTTTTCTTATTATTTGTACCATTTACAGGTGATGTAGTTTTACCAGTGGCGGGTAGTGCATTTCACACTTAGGCCTTCAGTGATGTCCAACTTAGACAATAAATACCTTTCATTATGCCAGCATTTATAACACCAGGATTGGAGAGTAGTTAGAAACACACTTAAGCACTACTTGGCATTGCATCACCTCAGTTGTGTACAAAATGGACTATTATCCGGCGCATTTTAAAAATCAACAAACCCGCATCAGCAATTAAAACATATCTGGTATGCTACTGTCAAAACTAAATAAAATAAAGTAAAATAAATAAAATGTTTGCACTCACCAAAATGGCTGTGTCCCCCAAAACACCTATTTCAACACAAAATCCATTCTCCTTTTTCCCTGCCTGGGACAGGTTAGCTAGCTCAGGGGTCGGCTGTCCTCCTCTAACGAGATCTAGCTTCTCTTGAAAAGTTCGTCTTGAAAACAGCCCTGCCAGTATATCAGCAACCAAATCAACGTGTTGCTCTAAAAATTAAATTAACCTTTATCATAATTATGATCATGATTTTTGGTTATGTTAGGCCAGCAGAGAAGGCCTTGCTGGCCCTGACGGCCCACCACTGATTTACTCTGTGAGTATCTTACCTCTTCATTAATTACTTAATGCACAGTGAAGGCATGTCATGACAATTTGTTTTGTCATATTTCTCATACATTTCTTACAAAACAAGATTAGATTTGTGAAAATCAAAAGGCAAAAACAATGTAAGAATGCACCAGTGGGAGGTGATGAAGCTGATATTATCCCAAATTAACTAACAGAGAGAAGATCAAAGATGGGAGGTGGAATCTGCAGGGGCATTAGCATGATTTATGATCTGGCTGCTCGAGGAAAGCTGGGCATTTTCACCAAATGAGCAGATTTGTTGAGTCTATTAATGACCCCTAAAGTCACGACCCTTTTCTCCCTAATCTGAAGTGCCCAGCATTAAACATGCCTTAGATGATTCCTATTTTGTAAATCATTATTCAGTTCCTCATTTTTGCTTCGGACCATTGAACTCAGTGTAAAGATTTGTGTTTGCTAAATCCAGATTAAACTCATCTCCCCTGTTTCTACAATGTTTGAGGAGGATTGAATAGCACAATGCACTCCCTTATTTGAGATTTTTTTTGTATCAGTGGGAACTAACAAACCTTAATTCCTATAGTAAGTTCTTATTCAAGAAAGTGGCAGCCCTAACATTCAAAAAATTAACTTAACGAAAATCTTTTGCTGCACAAACCAGCACAAACGTAGCCAAGTTCATCGACACCTATTTTGTTTGGTTTTATAAAAGTGTGTGTGTGTGTGTGTGTGTGTGGGGGGGGGGGGGCTGGTTGACCTTTTGACCTTTAACCTTTCATCAATATCTTCAAAGCCAAAGCAGCACAGATGAAAATTTTTGCTGCACAAACCAGCCCAAACGTAGCCGAGTTGATTGACACCAATTTTGTCTGATTTGAAGAAGGTGGAAGGGCTGGTTGACCTTTCGCGACCTCTAGAAACATTTCTTAATATCTTTAAAACGATAGCGGCACAAACGAAAATTTTTGCTGCACAAACCAGCACAAACGTAACACAAATGTAGCACAAACGTTTGACACCAATTTCGTCTGATTTGAAGAAGGTAGGGGGGCCAACTTCACTCAGGTACCGAAGAGGCATGGGACTGTTACAACTAGCTTGCCAGTGTTGCATCTTTGTACCACCAATGGTAACAGCTGACATGATGTAATGTAGTGGTGACATTTGGTCTGTGCAACATCCTGGCTATGGACACTAAAAGCCTAAACAACAATAAACAGATTCATTTCAGAGGAGAAGATCAA
The DNA here is from genome assembly GCF_001649575.2 of Kryptolebias marmoratus. NCBI lineage: Eukaryota > Metazoa > Chordata > Actinopteri > Cyprinodontiformes > Rivulidae > Kryptolebias > Kryptolebias marmoratus. Next base: position 27,260,258 of record NC_051442.1, read on the forward strand.
TGATGATGCACAGCAACTTTGCATTTATTTAAAAAAAAGAATCACTTATTTAATTAATTAATTTAATTAAGTTGTCATGTTTTAAAAATGGTCAGAAATGATTTGAAAAATATGCTGTAGTGCTCCACAATAATGCAGTGCACCTCTTTTGTTTTCACTGAGCTTGCTTCATTTCAGAGAGCTCACATCCATGTAGAATGTGGCCAACTCGATTACTAATTTATAAATGGTCAAAGGTAGCTTAAAGACATACTGGTGTTTGCAGCAATTTTGCAGAACTGTTTTTTTTTATTCCTAAGAATGACACTCCAAAGACACAACAGAGTGAAAGACAACACCAGAAATACGATAGGTCCCAGGACTGAACACTGAGGTACCCACAAGACTGGGTTTTATTTTCAACATGATCTATTTAAATAAACTGTGGGTGCGGTTAGAAAAGTAGGAGTGGCACCACTTTAGAGTCAGGCCAGTTATACAAACTTTATCATGGAGTCTGTTAATCAAAACACTATGATCAACAGTGTCAGAGGCAGATGCTAAGTCAAGGAATACCGTAACAGTGAAGTCCCAGAGTCAGCTGGCATCATAATATCACTAGAGACTTTGAGCTGGAGAGGTCACCTGTGCAGTACTTATTGGCCTTATTGGTTAAGAAGTACTGGGGCAGAAGTCTTGGGTAGGGATTTTTTGGGGTAAGGCCTTCACTCCCAAAGTAACTCTGAGGTTCAGACCTCATTTGCAACCAGACAAGCCTATTGTAACAGCAAATGAAACAATATTGATTTTGCAGTGGCAACGTGGATGTGCATCTTATTGATCATGATCGTGCACTTATCACTCTCCAGACACAGAGTGTGCCAGAGTTAAACACAGATCCCAGGTCTTAATTACAACGGTGGCCTTTAAATGAATCTTTACCTGACGATGCTCCAGTAACGTTTCAGTTTTTGACCTGTGGCTGGGCTGGGCAGACAACGAGTTGTTCCCTTCCAAAGGGAAAGATTTTACAGTGCTACAACTCAAAGGTGTTTTTATATCCTGTGCTGTATTTGTCACAGACAGTGCAGTGAGGTTTTTTATGATTTTTGTTTGGATTTACTTTGTGTGTAGTGTTCAGATTGTATATTTTTATTTGTATTTTGGGTGTTTTTCACATTTGTTGTTTGGATTGAGCATGTTTTTCACTTGGCTTATTATTAGCACCTGCTGTTGTTTGCCCCTTCTCCTTGAACTGCAACTGTCAGACTCCAATTGGCTGGGAGGAGGTACTTCTGGCCTACTTAAGCTGGACAATTAAGATCAGGTGGCAAGAGAAGAAAAAAAGAAAACTGAGGATCCATCCCAAGGCTTGGCTCCAAAACCTGGTCGATCTGTCAACCCTGCGGCGAGGTGACTTGGTCTTTTAATCAACGCTCGCAATCATTTAACTAAAGGGAAGTGACCATATCTTCTTGGGCATGTTAGCCCACCATTTTCTTGCGGTTGCTTGGGTGGGTTCTTAGTCCCCATTGTTGTTTTTCAGAGCACATGAGTGAATGCAGGACGTCAATGTGTAGCTGGGACAAGCAGGCTTGAAAGGATCGAATAAGTGGATGTGGACGGCTTCACTTCCGGGTTCATCGGAGTGGAGCTATAACCATTGATCTCTGTGCAGGCGGATGGGACTGCTCCCTGGCAGGATGGTGTGATGATCTCCCCCTGCTGGCGTGGTGACAGACTTTTAATGATGAACTGAGCTGTGAGGATTGGAACTTTGGACTAATTGCTGTTTTGGTAACCTGTTTTTAATGTTAGATTTTACTTCTCAGGTCTTTTTATCCTTTTTATACAAATGCCTGCTGTCATTTTTATTAACCAATAAATTCTGATTGAACTTTTTAAACAATTTGTGGTAGCCATCTTTTCACTGTGATTGTGTGACGGGAAAGTTGACTTAAAAAAAAGTTGAGGCAAAAATGGCTAAAAGCTGTGACATATTCAGTTGGTTTTAATATTTTATAAACATTCTCTAATCCATAGAGATCTTTGAGCAGCCAAGGTGACAGAATGTCCTTGTTACAGAAAAACTGCAATTTAAGTGTCACGTCTCTCGCCGGTATACTAACACAGCACACAAAGCATTTATTCAATACAAGAAAAATCCCACCTTACTTAACCAGTAAGTTTGAATAGTGTAAATATTGATTCAAAATTTTCCTGTTTATAGTTTCTTTGGTATTCTTTTTGGAATCAAACTACTTCTGCATACTTTACCATTACTATATCAAAACATTTGGCTTGATTAGTAATAGTGTGCAATCATTAAACTTCAATATTTAATTTTATTTACAATTTAAATCCCATAGAAATACACTGAGTTATTTTAAATTCCTTTGTTCTCTGTAATCTACTTCAGCATGCTTGCTCTGTACTTATACTTATGCAAATTTTAGCTTCTAGCTCAGTTTTTTTTTTCTTACTAGCTGGTTGTGCCTCTCCTGGCAGCAACAGCTGTAATAAAGTGTTTGAGATAACTGGTGATGAGTCCTTCAGATGGCTGTGGAGGAATGATGCTGCTGTGCTTCAGATCATCGTTCTACTGAAGAAGTGAGCTTGAGCTCAAGGTCCTGAGCTGATGGTCAGACATTCTCCTTCAGGATTATCTGGTAGAGAGCAGAATTCATGGTTTTATCAACTACAGCAAGTTGCCCAGGTTCTGAATCAGCAAAGCAGCCCCAGACCATCACACTATCACCACCATGTTTGACTGTGGGTAGTATGATCTTTTCCTGAAATGCAGTGTTAGTTTTACTCCAGATGTAATGGGACATACACCTTCCAAAAAGTCCCTTTTTTGTCTTTTCAGTCCACAGAATATTTTCCCAGAAGTCTTTGGAATCATCAAGATGTTTTTTTGGTAAATGTGAGACAGGTCTTTGCGTTTTTTTTTGTTTTTGTTTTTTTTGCTCAGTAGTGGTTTTGTCCTTGGAACTCTCCCATGAAGGCCATTTTTGTTCCTTATTGTTGAATCATAAACTCTGACCTTTACTGAGACCAATGAGACTTGCAGGGCTTTAGATGATGTTCTAGGCTAATTTGGGACCTCTTGGATTAATTGGCAAAGAGTTCTTGGAGTAATTTTGGTCAGCCAGCCACTCCTGGGAAGGTTCACCACTGTCCCATGATTTTTCTTTTTGTGGATAATGGCTCTGTTTAAGTCATTTATTGGTTTTACAGGTCTGAACTCAGCTTTAAAAAAAAAAAAGTTAGTTAATTTATGATTTAACAAGGGGGTCAAAAAAGGGGTTAATGCTTTTCCACAGCACTGTATTTAAATCGAAAGATTGGGCCTTTGTAAGGATTTATAAAACTCTGCCCTCTGAATATACCAGAAGATCCCAGTCTCATAGATTAGCAGGTTTAGAGGGAACATTGCCACTCAATGTTCTGTCAAATGTTGAATCTTGGTACTAGGTCAGTCAGCGGATCCACCNTCATTCAGGACAGCGTTCGATTGAAAGTGCACCACAGTATTTGCTCCTCAGTCAGTTTTCTTACAGTAAGTGCCTGCTGAGGAACAGCATGCCATTAAAGTCAAATTACACACATCTCTCCTTTTAAGGGCATACTGCAGTCTTCACCTGCTATGAAATGTATGTAAGTTTGATATCAGAGGGAGGCAGAGCACTACAGATGAGTCAACCACAGCAATAAACCTGTGGGTCCAAACCTGGCAGCTGGGACAAGTCCAGTTACTTGTGACACAGCAGCAGTTGTTGTTGGAGGACTTCCTTCCTTCTGTGCTTTCATCTAGTGCCATTTCCAAATTCATGATACTTTGCAGGGTCACGAAAAGTCGATGCAAGGAAGGAATTCACTTCCCCCTCTGAGAGACAGTCAGCAAAGGGTCAAAGTGACCCAGCCTCACCTTTTCCTGTATAAATCCTCAGTTTTCTACACCTACACAGGAAGGCATTAGTCCAGTTAGAAAAAATAATCCTAGTGAATCTTTATGGGGTTTCAGTCAGTTTGTGATGGAGTGTAGGTTGATTTTGTGACATGAAAATTAGGGGTGGGTAAAATAATTGAAGAATCGATGCATCGCAATAATTTCATGCAAAATTCATAATCGATTAGGGGGCTCCTCAGAATCGATTCCCCTCCTGACACGTTGGGGGCGCTGCGAGTTTGGTTACTGTGCTGAGCACCTGAGTGCATAACAACAGTCATGGCGAGCAGCTGTAGAAAGCTAACTCCGTCAACTTTTAAGTCAGATGTTTGGGCTCATTTTGCTTTCCTGTCTAAATCTGGAACTCAAGAAGTCGACAAAAGCAAGGTGGTATGTAAGCTGTGCCAGAGAGAATTAAAGTACTGCAGTAACACGACAAACCTGCGCAATCACTTAACCAGATACCACGCAGATGCGCTACAAAAAGCACAACCTGTTGACTCCAAACAGACACAAATCGACAAATCATTCATCTCTAAACTGCCGTCAAGCTCTGCCCGCGCACAAAAAATCACAAAGTCTGTAGCCGTGTTTATTTGCAAGGACCTACGACCGTACAGTGTTGTTGAAAACAAGGGTTTTAAGAATATGCTAAAGATACTCGAACCACGCTACGCAATACCAACACGTAAATACATGACAGAAGTCGCTGTGCCGTCACTGTATACAGAGGTGAAGACAGACGTTTTGGAGTCGTTAAAGTCGGCCGAAAGAGTTGCTCTGACGTGTGATGGCTGGACCTCGAGAGCTACCGACCCCTACGTAACCATCACTTCTCATTTCATATCGGACGAGTGGGAATTGGTGTCAAATGTGCTTCAGACCAGGCCCCTTCATGGAAGTCATACAGGTAGCAATATAGCAAACTTGTTGACAGAGGCAATAAATGAATGGGGCATAACCGGAAAAGTGCCTGCTGTTGTTACAGACAACGCGGCTAACATGCTAGCTGCTGTCGGTCTCACTGATCTATTGCATGTTGGCTGCTTTGCCCATGTGCTCAACTTGGCTTCGCAGGCTGCTCTTAAAACCCCTGCAGTCACACGGCTTCTGGGCAGAGTGAGGCGCATCTCTGCTTTTTTTCATCGCAGCACTTTGGCCTGTCATGCACTCAAGAAGAATCAAAAGTTGTTGGACCTCCCACAACACAAGTTACTGACTGATGTCTCTACAAGATGGAATAGCGCTTTAGATATGCTGGAGAGATTTTTGGAACAACAACCAGCTGTCTCTGCTGCATTACTTGCACCTGAAGTGCGAAAGCAGGAAAAAGATCTATGCTCCCTTACAGAGGCAGACATTACAGCAGCAGAGGATATTGCTCAGGCTCTGAAGTCATTAAAGAAAGCCACCTTGGTGATGTCTCAGGAAAGCACCCCAAGTCTGTCTGTCATTGCACCTCTAAAAGAAAGACTTCTAGAGGATATGCAACCATCATCCAGTGACTCTGCAGTGGTGAAGGAAATGAAGATTGCTATGTGCAGGGATCTCCAAAAAAGGTATTAATATATATATAACTTTTTTGCAACACAATTAAATAATTTGTCATTAATATTTATAAAAACAATGATTATGGTGTACACAAAGTCACTTAAAATTTTCTCAAGGTACCTGGGTCTGAAGGATGAGCTCTCCATTGCTGCTGCCCTGGACCCAAGGTTTAAGGCCCTACTTTTTCTGTCAGATGATGATGAGCGAGAAGAAGTGTTCACGCATCTTATAGCTCTCACAAAAGAATTGGCCACTGTTAAAAGCTCAGTAAGTACTAAAGTATAAATAAAAAATGCATTCTGTCACATACACACCGAATAGTTTTGTTTTGTTGTCTTATGGAATGCTATCTTGTCTGCAATTATTTGAACACTGGCAAATTAATATACTTTTTATTTTAATGATTTAGCCCTACAATGCATTTTAAATGAGCTATTTGAAATGATAAAGCTCTTCTTTCCAATGCGATTATTTTCTTATTTTTTTGCAGCAACAGAGTGGGCTGATGGATGAAGACCGTGAGGCAATTGAACAGCAGGGAGAGCCGGTTGATGACCCTTCTGGACCATCACCAAAGAAAGCAAGGGACTCTTGTGCTCTGGCTGATCTTTTTGGAAGCGCATATACAACTCCAGTAGCAGTGTCCAGAACCACAGATACCAAGGCATTGGATGAGGTGGTGCGTTACAAAGAGGTGCAACCACTGCCACTCTCCACAAATCCACTCAACTGGTGGAGAGAGCATGAGGGGGAATACCCTTTGTTGTCATGCCAAGCTAAAAGGTACCTTTGCATCCCAGGCAGTAGTGTACCTGCTGAAAGGATCTTTTCCACAGCAGGTGACATAGTCACAGCCCAGAGAAGTGCATTGAAGCCTGAGCATGTGGATCAGCTGCTTTTTCTGAACAAGAATCTCCACGTGCCCACTTAGTCTGTAACCAGAAATGAAGAACAGTACTGTTACAGTACAATTCTTTATTTCTGGCTACAGTACTATAGTTCAGTTCAAGATATGTTAAAAAATGAGAGGTTAATCACTACATGTTCAAAAGCTAAGAATGTTTACAAGCACTAAACGTTTTCAGTGCAATTCAGTTGAATACAACCCTATGATTTGTGTTTAAATCTGCACTAATATGCACAGATGTTATTGAAATGCATTTTTATTTATATTAGACTTCAAGAGATAAGTTATGCCTAATTTTATTTTACATGCACTTTATTTTTTATTGTTTATTAAGAACAGTTTTCTACTGTAAGCACATTGCAGAAAAAAGTTTGTTTCTATGCTCAGAAATGTGATGTTACAGAAGTTTGTATGAAAATAAATATTTTAAAAATGTCAACATTATCTTAAATCATTTGTGTCTTCACAACTTTAAATCAATATCGAATCGAATCGAATCGCAACAGCAATAATCGAAATCGAATCGAATCGTGAGGTTCCTAACAATACCCAGCCCTAGCTGTTACGTTAGCTGATGATCGCGGTGGTGTTAACGTCACACACAGCGCAGGAGAGCAGAGCGCGTTGTCTTAAAAAAAAAAAGACAAAGCGCAGAGCGCGAGACACCACGAACGCGGGAGTGGTCCTGTGATCGTATGTATGAATCGACCTATATTGCCTAGACTGAGCTGATCCTAAATGCCAAAAGGTTTGAGTCACAGTAAAAATAAAATATAAATAATGCTAAAAACAAGCTAGGGTTGCCGTCCGTCCTGTAAAATACGGAATCTCATTTATTTGGTAGTTAAATATTGATCCGATATGGGACGTGATTTGTTCTGTATTTTCATAAATATCTATGGTTAGACACATCTGTCACACACATACATCAACTCTAAATATAATGACAATGAAAAAAACAGAGGAAATATTAAGACCAGCAAAATTATTGTGGTAGGACCGGTCCTGCCTACAACTTCTGCTGTCACGGTTGCCTAGCGACAGACAAACAACTCGGTTCACTGCTGCTAACATTCGGGCCCTTTTAAATGTCCTCACGATACTTTTGATATCTGGTGGACAGGAGAGTAATACGGCAGATACATAAGGATTACGCAGTTCCTCCTCATCTCCTGAGTCTGAGATGATGGAATGTTCTAATTGATTCAGTTTTCTGCTGTGCTTTTAGTAGAATAATGTGATTTGATTTATTGCTTAGGATGTTGAGTTTTAATGGTCACTTTGTAATATTTCTTAGCACAAAAAAAATCATCTAATAACTTAATAGTAATTAAATAAATATTAGGACAAAATGTTTATTTTTAAATGTATATACATTTCCTTTATTAGACAAGTTTATTGAAGTTAACCCACTTGTTCTCTCATCAGAAAAACTGATGCATGCATCCGTTTATAGATGGATGGATGGCCATACATTTCCCCAGTAATAAATTTGGGCAACGCATCCTGATGGCTCGATAACACTTACTTTTACGTAAATAAAAATGTGTTGAAATAGTGCTACTCTTACTGGAGTGTTTGACTGATTGTTTTCTTGATCGGCCTTTTGCAAAATACACCAGCAAAAAATAAAGCATATCACTGCTGTGTGCACCCCTCCCTATAAGGGTTGGACAACTTGGCTGTAGTGGTCATGACCCCAAGCTATGGTTGGAATCCTTTGATTTTAATTTTGAAAGGCGCCAACCGTAGAAGGCAGAGATTTCTTCTGTTGCATCAATTTATAGTTACACATAAAAGTAGGGTTTTTGCTATATTTGCATTTTTGCTCATTAGCTGAGGAAACAAACATTCATTCAATTTTAATTTCACAGTATGTTATACATTATAATTTTTTGGAGGTAATTGTGATTATTTTATGTGTCTGTTTTAGAATAGCAAAAAACTGACTGAAGAGAGGGAAGGGAAAGAGAGAGACTAATAGAACAAAGAGTGAGTGAGAGCAGAGGAAAAAGGCAAGACTAAGAAGAGTTGAAGAGAGTGGAAAGAAACAGAGAGAAAAGAGTACAGCAAAGACTGAAAAAATAGCAGAAGAGTGTTGGAACTTAAAAGGTGGAGAGGGAAAAGTGGTAAAGTCATGCAGTGAGTGATGGAGTGTGTGTTGTGTAAAACATAGTGGCTGCATCATTCTAAGGTTTCTTCTAAAGATAAAAGAATTCACTCACCTTACACATACACACACCATATTCTTATACATCAACTACATGACTACACACACTGAACGTACTTATTTACACTTATGTATGTATATGTTCACATTAATTCACAGCACAACAAAAGCACTTTTACTTACATCTTTAAAGAAGGTGATTTTTTTTTTTTGACGAGGTTTCTACCCCCGTCAAATGATCCACCAGTTTTAATGCTCATGGTACAATTACTATTACTACTACTTTATTAATTTTACTACTCATAGGAAACAACAGTGTGTAATTACACTTGATTTATATTGTCGAAATATGAATAATTATGTAAATTGTAATTGTCCCCTGTTCTTCATTTCATTTTGATTAATGTATGTGTTTTTTTATCCCCAAGTTGCAAATGTCCCCAGATTGAGTCTCAGAAATCTGGTCACCTTATCCAAAATACCAAGTAGAAACTAACAGTGTCATACTGATTGATGGAACGCATATCTCCCACTGCCTTTCAAAGCAAAATTTTAGACTAAGATCATCTTATGATCTTATGCTGGGTGTAACTGACCTTTGAAATGATGGAGTTCTGTTTTGGTCAAATTGTATTGGATTAACTCCAGAAGGTAACCGATTGTAGATGTACATCCAATGATTACTTTCTGAAAGTTTTTTTTTTTAATCTGTCTAGTGGTTCATGAGATATTTTGCTACCAGACAAACAGGGCTGTTCAACAGGTAAAGCTAAACTTTAAAACAAAGCTCTTATGCAATCAGTATCACTTTGAGTATGTGTTGGTAATGATTCAGCTGCAGCCTCACCCATTTTGAGGTCAATATTTGTAAAATTAACTGAATTTTTATTATTTTGATGTTTTCTAATATCAGTTGACTGGTTATAAAAGTTAATTAGTTGTACATGCAAGGATTAATTTGTGAAAGTTTCATAAAAATTTGTCCAGCGGTTCATGAGATATTTTAATAACAGACAAACAGACCCCTCCCCTCCTCACACACAGGCAAAAATACTATCATCTGCTTTCCCCTTTTAGCAGTGGGCAATAATACTGTTGTCTCTATGTAGCCCTTTGATGGACTGAAGACCTGTCCACAGTATACCACACCTCTCACACAGTGGCTGCTGGAGATAGGCACCAGCTCCCTGCGACCCGGAAAGGAAAACATGGATAAAGAAAATGGATGGATGGTTGGATTTCCTAGAAATGTAATGGTACATGTATTTGTACCAAACCGTCACAGTACAGACATTTTGGATAAATACAGGGATCAGACAGCGATCACATTGGTCACAACCAATCAACCGCTTCTCTCATTCTGAGAAACTTGCTCGTGTTTGTTATTATACTAAATTATCATTATTATTATTTGTTAATTGCTATATAAACTACTGTACAACCCTCTTCATTTGGGAAAGCAGTGTGTGTTGTGTGCGCTGCAGGGGTAAAACCCAGAGCAGGTAGGGAGCCAATGTACAAACTGAGCCCAAATTCAACAATGGGTGGTGGGAGGTGGAAAATATATGAAGTAGCATGTTTTTCCTGATGCAGCTTAAATGTTAAAAGACACACTAGGACTCATAAAAATGTTTACTTTGTTAATGAAAACACTCCTGTGTCCTTCAGACAGAATGAGCCGAGGTGTGACACTGAGCTGCTGCAGATAGTCTTAACAGTTGACATAATCAATTATGTAAATTAGTCAACATGAATAGTTTTGATCAACACACAATTTTTCTGAAGTTATCTTTTAACTTAATAAATGTTTCAACTGTTTTTTCTTCACAACGCTTGTATACGTCAGTTCGGTCGGCTCTGCCCAAGCTACAGTTTAACTTAATAAATATTATCAAAATATCAACAAGCTATATTAACTTTTCAAAGGTCAACAAGGTCTAAAATACTGGAATACTTAAAGTGAGCTGACAGTAAAAGAATGGTTTTGTTCACCCTGGAAGGTTTCCTTGGCTTCCAGCAGCACAACTAGAGTGCTGCACAGACAAACAGACAGGGAGCCAGCAGAAAAAGCTATACCTCTGTAAGTTTTTTTAAGCTGCTAAATGACTTTATGAAGTCAGACAGGGTGTCGGTCTACTACATCATTAAGTTAATGTTTGAGGACACATTGAAACCAAAAATCTGGGCCTATGTTCCATGACACTCGCCCACTGTTGTGTTGGGTTTAGTTCCCCCTGACGAGATTTGATTCCCCACCAGTTTTGTTCTGTTTTCCTCTTATTCTCTGTTGTTTTAAGCAACAGTATTTGAGATATAATGCTAAAAAAAATACAAATCCAGAGTAATTTTTTTGGTCCCTTTTTTGTTTGTTGTAACATGAGAAACATATTCTGACGGCTGAAATTTTCAGGAACAGATGATGACACAACACAAGTTACCAGCAGGGCCGTGGCCAGACTTAAAAAAATACTGAGGTAAACCACTCATTATCCCCCTGCACATCAGTTACAATGAAGACCAAAACTTAATTAAAATAGAAGCATTTATTTAAAACGAGTGACTTGAATGTGTATATGACATGTATTTGTGTGTGTGTTTGTAAATCTATGGGGGGATCGACACCATCTGAAGCAACAGAGGACTCAGGGCACAACCATGACGAGTCACTGAAATGACATGAATTAATTTATATGAATGTTGATTGTTCCCGTTGCACAAACACATTCAGAACACAAGATTTTAGCATAGATTTTACCTTTTTATCAAATACCAGTGAGGTGTTGTAGTTTTGAAGCTGAACCAGTTTTAGTGTGGTCTGGAGTTAAAAAAAAAAAGTGCTAAAATCCCCCTTTTATTGAGGTTTCACAAATTAGATTAAGGTTTCACAAATCACATACTTGGTTTTAAATGTTTTGCAATCAGTGTAGAATAATTTGGTCCAGGTTGGAAGTGTCTAGGTGTTGTAGTTTTGGAGCTGGACCAGCACCAGTGTGGTCCAGATGCAAAAAAAAGTGCTGAAGTCACCTTTTATTGAAGTTTCACAAATCAGATTAAGGTTTCACAGATTACACATTTGCACTTGGTTTTAAATGTTCTGTAATCAGTACAGAATAATCTGGTCCAGGTTTGAAGTGTCTAGGTGTTGTAGTTTTTAACTAGAGTATATTAAAGATGCTGAAGGTAGTGAAAAAATAGGTGGACTCGCCATTTAGCCATTTCCCGAATCGGAAGCTGAAATCGGAAACCAACTTCAGCTTCGTGAAATTGAAGGAGAATATTTTCAGCAAGTTACCTTGGTTGTGTTTCACTGTAAGTGGCGCTCTTCTTCTTCTGATCTTTATTTTAGTAGTAAGGTAGCAAAGCTGCACTTTTCTTCATAGACATTGAGTTTGGCTGCAGCTGCACACAGTTGCAGCGCCTCCTAGAGTAAACTGGTGGAGCTACGCAGAGAACCACGCCGTTCAAAAGCGTTGTTTTGTTATTTTTTAAATTATATACAAAGCAGAAAAATACTGAGGTCCGGACCTCAGTGTCCTCAATGGTAGCTACGGTCCTGGTCACCAGTTAACAAATCCTACTTCTCTGTTTGACCTGCTACCTATTTTTTAAAATAGTTAATAGAGAAATTGTGTTTTGTGTGAAAATGCAGAGTTAACTGAATGGCTTTCTTGAAATCTACTGAAGAAGCTAAAACCGAGTTGTTAAAGTTGTCAAGAATTCTGTCATCCAGCCTTCCCTATTCCCTGTTTCCCACTCTCATTTTGCAGGATGAGAGCTGAGACAGCATCTTTGTTATGGCTGTCAGGTGGTGCTTTCATGCCCTGTTGGCATGCCTCACAGGTGTTCCCAATTTACCCTGATGGAGACACCTGGCATTAAAGGCTGAACTGAGACACTGTTCTTCGTTGGGCTGTTACCATCACAAGGTGAGCACTCTGGTTTCAGTCCTCCTGTGTTTACCTGGTACTTATCTTGTGGAACCCTTTAGTGTACACTTACCTGTGTTTCTCCTGTAGAGTCCTCTGTGTGTCTCTAAACCTGTTCTTAAAGATCTTCTGCTTACACTTTCTGATGATCTTCCATCTAATTCCTTCTAAGACAAAGTAAGGAAAAGTCAGCTCAGCCTCGTTCACCCGCACATTCAGACTGCCTGTCCGCTCTCAGATCTACACCACAATACTTACATCACTGCTGGACTCCTGGAATCCTTCCTTCCTTGGAAACCTGAAGAGATAACCCTTGTGGTGCACTGATGTTGTACAGTCATGTGACTCAAGGTCTGGCTCAGTCAGGCCGGCTGTAGCAAGAAATGGCAAACAAGAAGAGGAGTGCCATGTTGTTGTGTTTCCAACCAGTAAACAAATATGATGCCAAGTATTAAAGTATTTTCTATTTACCCAAAAACCTTTCAAAGAGTTTGTCCTCCATTGTAAATAATTAATAATCTAATTAAGAAAAAAAACTTTGAAGTCATAAAACTTCATTCAGATTTAGCAATATGATGATGTATCTGTCACAGTTCACCTGTTCCTTCCTAGCCTCCTGCTTCTGGTTCACAGTTCATCATGCCACGGTACTTTTCCACAGTCTCAGACCACAACCATTTTGCCATGCCTACGCAATCACTGCCATTAGTCTCACCTGCCACAGTCTGTATTTAAGTCCTCTGTCCCCAGCCACTAGTTGCCAGATTATTGAACGGTCTTGACTTAGTAAATATCCAGCGATCTACTCATGCTCTTGCCTGCTCTCTCATCAACGAATCCTTGCCTGAACCACGGCCCTCCTTTTTTGCCTGCCCCCTGCCGGAAACCACCACGGACTCAGCTTACTGGTTATCGACTACACTTCCCCTCTCTGGACCCCAATTCCTGGTTGGTACTTCTTTGGATTTGGTTTCTGACTTCTGACTCCCGGGTTTTGACCTCTCGTCTGCATCTGGACTCTCTCTCTGGCCCAAGCCTCTCATTGACAATACCAGACTATTCTAGTACTTGTCTCTTGTTAGCCTTACCTGCTCCGAGGCTCCCTCTGTGCCATCCTGAAGGTCACGTCCTGAGACTTTACATTCCTACTAGTCCTAGTGCCGAAATAAACATCTTAAAACTTTGTCGTTATCTGTCGATTCTGAATCCAGTTTCACTGAGCCCTGTCAGTATCCCCTCTTATTATTAGAAGTATTGGTTTCAGTATTGATATTAGCTATACTGGTCCCTATTTACTTGGTATTGGTATTACTTTTCCTCATTGATGGAGCCTTTCCAGATGTGTAACTGCCCATTCCAGAGACACTAATGCACCCCCATACCATCAGAGAGACAGGCTGAATGGGCCCTCTCCTCTTTAGTATGGAGGATGTGGTGACCGTTGTTTAAAAAAAAAAAAAAAAATTTTGATTAATCTGACGACAGAACAGTTTTCCACTTTGCTTCAGTCTATTTTAAATGAGCTTCGGTTCAGAGAAGACAACAGTGTTTGTGGATGGTGTTCAGATGGCTCCTTCTTTGCATGATAGAGCTTTAACCAGTATTTGTAGATGGTGAACTGTGTTTACAGACAGTGATCTGTGGAAGTGTTCCTGAGTCCAGGCAGTGATGTCCAGAACAGAATCAGACCTGGTTTTAATGCAGTGGCCCCTAAGGACCACCGGGAGCCAATACTGACTTTCAGCCCTTTGTCCTTTGAGCTCAGAGATTTAATGAGATTCTTGGAATATTTTGATGATATTATGAACTGTAGATGAAGGGATATTCAAAGTCTTTTTCAATTGAGGAATATTATTCTAAAATTGTTCCACTTATTTTATGCTGTTTTTCACAGACTGGTCAACCTCTGCCCATCTTTACTTCTGTGAGATTCCGATTCTTTAAAAAGCTTTTATACGCAGCCTTCTTACTGACCTGTTGCAAATTAAGCTAATTAGCTACAAAATGCTCTTCCTGCTGTTTCTGTTTTGTACTACTTATTTTTACAGCCTTTTGTTGCTCCTTAACATATGTTTAACCTTTTTAAACCCTTCTGGTATCAACAAGTTCATCTCATTCAGAAAATATGTTCAACAACATTTAGAATGTGTATCTTTTACACTTAAAATGTTTAACTGTAAGTTTATGGGAAAGGGGATTTTTAATTTTAGTACATTTAACTTTGAAGTTGTTGTTTTTGCTAATTTTAGGTTTTCACTACTGTTTTTCTAATTTTAGCTACTGTTGCACTCATCTAGCTTTTAGCTATGGTTTAACAAATTTTTAACTTTTAGCTTCAGTTTTGCTAATTTGAGCTATTAGCTTATTTTGTTATTTTAGCTTTTGACCATTGTTTTGTGAAAATTACCTTCTGTTCTGCTTGTCTTAACTTGAACTCAGTTTCATTTTCTTCAACAAATTTCATTTCAATTAACACTCACTGTTCACACAGCATTTTTACAGACACTCTGCACTTTTCTAGTTATTCATAGGTTTTACACAGAAACCCACTTCAGTTCAGCCAAACCTTTGCTTCAATGCTCCATGTGGTCATAAATGAAACCAAAAAGCTTTTTTTTACCCCTAAATATAGCTTGTCAAGTTAAGGGCTGGCCTGTTGATGAGGCTATATTAAACTTTCATCTTTTTAGCTGAGTTTTTTTTTCCTCTCACTCATACAAATGATTCAGCTTCTGATCCCACTTTTGGTGCTAACATTTGGAGCAGTCGTTCTTCCTCTTATGGCATAGTATCATTTGGCTGACTTGAGAGGAGAGCAGGTGGGGATGGGGAGGTCACACTGGGTGGCAGGGAGAGGAAGCCATGGGTGGGTATTTGTTTTATTTGTTTAAGACTTCTAAAATGCAAATTGGTGTATAAGCTGAAGAGCAGCTGTACTAACAAAGGGCCTGTGGGAGAGTTTGCATCTAAAGGGTCGAACAAAAGACGGATGACTGCAACATTAACTAGACAGATTTCACCATGTGCCCAAGTCTCAGTACCAATGTTGTTTAAGGATGGGGTCAATGCGAGCCAGTCTTTTCTGGTGGGGTCATCCATTTTAAGCCGCCCTCGTTGGGGTTTAGTTGCTTGATTAGTTTGCATAGGAGCAGAGGGGAGAAAACTGCTGAGGTCAACTGTAGTGCCTGGGATTGTGTTTAGAAACATGTCAGCGGTTAATACACTTATCAGAGATTCCAAAACATTGCTTTGATGAGGAGAATACATATATGGTTTGAGGCT
Organism: Kryptolebias marmoratus; assembly: GCF_001649575.2. Taxonomy (NCBI): domain Eukaryota; kingdom Metazoa; phylum Chordata; class Actinopteri; order Cyprinodontiformes; family Rivulidae; genus Kryptolebias; species Kryptolebias marmoratus. Next base: position 27,276,025 of record NC_051442.1, read on the forward strand.
GTGTCCAGACAGGAACAATTGGTTTCTTTTAAAATAATCTTTTTTGTTGTTTCTAAAGATATTCTTATAAATACAGCACTATTTCTAGAAATGTTGTCAGTCACACAGAGTTTTGCATAAAATCCATACACTGTAGTAACTATGCCTTGCCTGTTTGTGGCACTGTAATGCTAAAACAAAAATACACCAGAAACAGGAAAGAAAACCTGGAGCATTCACATAAAGCTTTCATGTTGAGTAGACTGTATTTACTGTACTGTACAGTCTATGATTTGAACTCTAGACACAACAGGAAAAAAAAGACAAGGATGACAAATGTGAGAGCAAAAATCAAATCCTAGAATTTCTACTTTGTGTCACATTAAACAACAAAACCACAAAATGTAGGACAGTGTTGAATTGGAGTCATGTCCAAACATGTGGACATAATGGACGATTTCAGACCCAGTATACAGAAAGGGACAACTAAAGGAAAAGGTTTCTTTTGCAATGTTCAAAACATATTGGGGTACTTTAAAAACTATTCTCATTTCCCATGTTTTTTAAATATATACTTGTGTTTTGTGGTTTGTTTTTTGTATTGTTGACAGTGATAAAGTGATGTATTTGTATTGATAAAGTGATAAAAACCTTTTTGGCCTCAGTGATTAAAAACCTTTTTGGCCTTAGATTATTTGGTATAACAATAAGGGGTTTTTGCTCTGTTTTATTTATAACAACATTATTGTTTCAAGATTATTTTTTTTTACTCTGAAACCCATTTTTAAAAAATACTGTTTAGGAGCTCCTAAAACTCCATTTAAATGTGGACACAAGGCTGAGGCCCAGTTTACACGATGCTGTGTTTTGAAGTTAACATTTTTAAAACACATAAATGGCTATAACAAAGTCAAATTTATTGAGCTAAAATTTGATGTGGTAATAGCTGATAGTCATTCACAACACATACTCTGAGTGTGACATTTCACAACATTGCATGACATTGCTAATATAGCAGGGTTTCACCAAAACAGTTACAATGCCATCATTTTTCATCATAAGATCTTAGTATAAAACTCTGGAATGAAAGACAGTGTGTGATATGCATTCCTTTAAGGAATGCTAGGCCTTTAATTCAGTTGGATAGATGTAAGTGCTGAAGTGCAGCTCTGGATGTAGTGCAGTCATGTACTGAGAAATATCTGATGAGCCTGGCTGTGACCAGAGACTGTTTTCTCCTGTCAGTTTCTGTTTTCACTTTCTACCTGAGAATCTCAACCACATGTGCTTCCTATTTCTGCCAAGAGCTTGCAAAAAATAAGCCAAACATTTTGCCCAAAACATGTTTTAGACATATCACGCAGAGTTCTGAGTGCAGCATAACCCACTGCAGTCAGGACATTGTCAAGGCCAAATCTGCAGGATTTTGACAGCAGAGAGATTACTCAGTTGCAAACTTTTGGTCTCTCCTTTAGCTTATAGGCAGAACATGTTCCTGAGTGGCGCAGGGTCACCCTGATCTCTGATGACTGTCCTCCTCCTCCTCCTCCTCCTCCTCTTGCTCTTTCCCTCGTCTCCCTCTTCTCGTCTGTTTTTTTTTTTTTTTTTTTTGTGATGTTATCTTTTCACTCTCCTCCCACTCACTGCTGTTCCCTGAAGCTGTCTCAGGGATGAACGCCTCATTGTTTTTGTCCTTGCACTGCTCTCCAAAAGTGCGTTCCTGGATGTAGATTTTGAGTAGCTTTGAACTCTGGTTGACCTCATTGCTTCTAAAGAAAGGAAGGTCACATCTAGGCCAATTACACTTTGTGCAATTAAACCTTTTATTCTGAGGAATAAATTCACTTTTGTTCACAATGATTATCACCGGAAAAAAGGCCTTCTTGTGATTCTGAGGGTTGATTTTAAACAAGCAATCTATTCGGCTCATCACCAAGTGGAAGCATGTACAAGTTAAAAAGAGTGTTAGTAAAAATCCAGTATCTCACTGAGCTATGACTATTGTAGCCTTATTGGCAAAGCAAAATTGACAGAAAATATGCATTTTTTTTGTTGCAGTCTTCCTGAAATCAGAGTGTCTGCAACCAGTGAGCTGTGTTGTTGCATTTTGCAAAGAGTTTTTGAAACTTAAATAATTTTTCAGTTGCACAGCTTGTAAAACTGTATTCTAGGCCATGTACATCATTTTATTGTTGACCTCTGTCCACATATTGCCTGCCTAGGCCCACTTTGTACCCACCTTGGCAGCCACCCCCAGGTTTATGATTTAATCTATGGGAGTACACTTTAGAAATGAAGACAGGCAGTTTTGTACCAGTTTATCATTCATCACCGGTGTGGATTTTAGAAATGCACATTTGGGGGTGTAGCCTGTCAGAGGAGAGGTCTTGTACAGGTGTCAAAATACAGCTCAAGCCCTTTAGAGACGGATTGAAGATGTCCCCAAAGATGTCCATGACAAAACTGACACATGTGCACAATGCCTGCAACGACTCTGTCTGTTTTGAGAGAAAATTTCTCAAACTTATCTATACTGGCTTAAAGTGCAACAGAACAAATACAATACAACAGCAACAAGGACTTGCACTGCCACATTTAAGAGCTTCTACTCTGCTCCATAAATGAGATACCTATTTTATTGGTGCCCACCAAATTACTATGCAAGGTGGAAACAGAGAATTTAACCTTGGTCACTCTCAGCCATAGGCCAAATGAAGCTGGTAAGACTGGGTAGACCATAAGCAACAAAGTTTTATTGTAGGAAATACTTTGAAAGTATACATAATACATAAACCTGGAGAAATAGGTAGTACTTTTACAAGTTGTGTTGGAATTTGGGGTTTTTGGGTTTTAGTTTATTGTTTTTGTTTGTCTCATGTTTTCTGTTTTTAGTTGTGTTTCAGGTGTCTTCCTTTTTGTTTAGGTTTTGTTGTGTTCATGTACTCGGTGCTGTCACTATTACTCCTCCCCAGTCACTCTTTTGCCTTCCTGCCACGCCCATCTACACCTGCCTCAAGTCTTGCTAATTATTTCACCTGTGCCCACTTTCCAATTACCTCCTCTGCTTAAAAACCCGGTCAACTCCTCCACACTCCAGTAGTTCATTGTTCTTGGTTTCCTGCTGTTCTGTTGTTGCTTCATGTTTGGGTTTTTGTTATGTTTAGGTTTGCTGCCTCGTCAGCCTTTTGTTTTTTGTTTATCTTTAATTTAAAGAAAATAAATCAGTTTCTCACCAAGATGAGTCTGCGCTCTGGGTTCTCCTCCTTCTCCTCGCCCCCTGACAAGTTGAACAGAAAGGAGAATAACAGCTGTATGTACAATGACAGAGGGAAGGACCTTTGAGTCTTCAAACAATTTAAGAGAGATTTTTGAATTAGAAAGCAAGGACTTGCTCAGATATCTTCACTTAAGACACTTTTTAAATAATGAAATTAAAAAGAAAATTGCTCAAGGAGATGAAATTATTGATTGTTGTTGCATATAATATCACCCCCCAAAAAACTGTCTCTAAATTGTATAAGGGCTTGCAAAATCAATTATTATAATTCATTTTATGTTAAACTGAGATGGGAAAAAAGTAAATATTGGACTGTCTGAGACTGATTGGCTTTCCATATGAAGACCACAGCAACCTTCTAGAACCTGTAGAAGATGGAGGAAATTCAGTTATAAAACCTTCATATGTTTCTGTTTTTATTCCACCTTACATGAGAAAAAAACAACTGGACACAGCAAAAATGTAGACATGTAAATACCAATCACTCACATTTTTTTGGACATTTGTAAAGCTTTAGCGATTTTGGGAAAATGCTCTTCTAATTATTGAAAAGGTATTGGGATATAAGATTCAAAGGATCCCAAAATATTGCTACTAAGATTGTAACCTAGTTTTATACTTAAAAGCAGAAATATGTATCTCTTCAAAATTCTGTTAATTAAAAAGCCATTACAAGACATTGGCTGAAACGTGACTCTCCAAAGTATATCACTTGCAGGATGTAGCAGAAAAAATACACTTCATAGAAAAAATAACTTTTTCTTTACAGATGAACTTATGTATAGACGCAAAACTATAGGAAAACCAGACTATGTATAATTGAAGGATTGGACAAACGACTTGAAGATATTTGTTTACATCCTTTAGTAAAAGAATAAACCCCCACAGTGATCTCTGAAATAACTAGTAGCTGACAAAAGCAATAAAAACAAAACGACAACAAAAAAATAAAAAACAAAAGTCAACTCAAGAAAGTCAGTCTTTTGAATTGTGAGTCACCAGAATTTCTTTTAAAAAAATAAACTAATGAAACTGGTCCTAATAAAAGAGTGGTACTCTTAGAAAAGATTGTAACTAATTTGCTCGCAGGGAAATTTTAAAGTAAGTTGTGTCCTGTAATCACCATTAGAGGCTTCTTCAATCTTGTAATCAGTCAGTCTGAAAATTTAAAGGGTGAAAAGTAGTCACTGTGCTGTTTGGTATGATGGTGTGTACCACACTGAACATGGAGCACAGGAAGCTGAGGGCAGAATTGTCTCGGGAGCATAGAAAGATAATTACTGAGCAGCATGTTAAAGGTAAAGACTATAAGACCATCTCTAGGCAGCTAGATGTTCCTGTGACTCCAGCTGCACAGATTATTCAGAAGTTTAAGGTCCACAGGACCAGAGCCAACCTCCCTGGACGTGGCTGCAGAAGGAAAACTGATGACAAACTGAAGAGACACGAATGGTAACTAAAGAGGCCAGAACAAGATTCCAAAGAGATCAGAGGTGAACTCCAAGGTCAAGGTCATCAGTGTCAGATCTCACCATCGGTCGCTGTTTAAGTTAAGTGGACTTAATGGAAGATGACCGAGGAGGACACCATATTATAAAAAAGCAGGACTGGAATTTGCCAAAAGGCATACTAACAAACAATAAGGCTTCTGGGAGAATGTCCTTTGGACAAATGAGACAAAACTGGAGCCTTTTGCCAACAAGTCCCATCAGCTCTGTGTTCACAGATCCAAAAATGAGGAGACTAGTTTCTGTTCTGAGACTGCTTTGCTGCATCTGACAAGGAATGTCTTGAATCTGTTCAGGGTCCAATGAAATCTCAAGACTATCAAGGCATGGAGTGAAATGTGTTGCTCAGTGTCAGAAAGTTTGGTCTCAGTCGCAGGTCATGGATCCTCCAACAGGATACTGACCAAGAAGTCACCCCACCAAGAATGGATCAGAAGAGAATACTTGACCATTCTGAAGTGGCCTTCTGAGCCCTGATCTAAATCCTGTTGAACATCTGTGGAAGGATCTGAAACATCTGGAGAAGGAACCCATCAAACCTGAGACAGCTGGAGCAGTTTGTTTATGAGGAGTGGGCCAAAACACCTGTGGACAGGTGCAGACGGCTCAGAGTTACAGAAATCACTTGACTGCAGTGATTGCCTTACAATGTGCAATAAAATATTAACTTCAGAGTACAATGACATTGTTTTGGCACATTTTATGACAAGTGCAGACAGAAGCAAATGTCTATGGACTAATTTCTTGCTCAGCACAAGCCTGGAGACAGTGGTGTGAGTGCTGCCTGTCTTGCAGAAATGTGTGAAGTTATGTCAAGTGGACCCAGAAGAAAACTCCCTCAAAGGGAGAATATCCCTTCTGCCTTCCCAGAAGTCATTCTCCTTCTAAGCAATATATATATATAGTGCAAAAAAATCTTGAAGTGTATAAAAATTTTAAGTCCAAACAATAAACTAAAATCATATTTCTTGGAATTTTTTTACTGAAATGTTGCTTGTTCTTGTTGACTGAAGCCCTGAGGTTAAAGCTCAAGATACACCGAAGCTGAATCTTTGGTGTATCTTGAGCTGCCTTTTAAACAAACTCTTGTTGAGTTGATTTATCAAATCTTATGTTTTCCAAATGCACTAATTTACAAAACTTAATGATGTTCTTGACAACTGGCAGGTTCCTAATCAGTTATCTGCCAGTTGTTACATGTTCTCTCAAGCTGTCAAGTAACGCATGTTGAATCCATCTGTTTACCCCGGCTGTGCCTCTGTGTTTCTTATTCCAATCATGCACAGCCCCGATTCCACACAAATCAAGTGCACCTTCAGATGTCATTTCTCCACGGGGGGCTGAGTGATCGAGTAGGAGACGTGGTGCCTCCTCATGAGGGCTCAAAAATTGATGTGCCCTTTTGGCTCTAGTGAGCGTGACCTTTAAAAAATGTGAAACATTCAGAGAACAGCACAACCACTACCTTGCTACAGATCATTCTCAGCCCTCTGCTCATCTGTCCTCCACACTGTCCACACTCTAGACCAGTCAAACATCAAGTGCTCCTGTGCTTAAAGGGATAGTCTGGTCATTTTTAAAGTAATGTTTTAATAGTTAGTACCTTGTGACATCAGTCATAGAGCATGGAGTATGCAGAAAGAGGAAAAAGTCATTGTGCAGGCTAGGTTAAGGGCTAGTCAAATGAGAGTACAGTGTGAAAGATTGTACTGTTAGCTAATAATAAACCTCTACACTTTTTCATGACACCATTTTTTTGCTGCTGTTTTCTCAACTGAATGACTGTGTTACTAAGCGAATGCATGTGTGCTGATATAGACCGTTAAACATTGCTGCTGAATGTATCAGTCTGCCTCATCAGCACATCTAGTTAGTCCAAAAGTTTACTCAACTCCCAACAGACTGATGCACTCAGCAGCTTCAGCACCATCAGCATAAGTAAGTAGGTAAGTAAGTAAAAATGTATTTGTATAGCACATTTCAGCAGCAAGGCATTCAAAGTGCATAAACAGTCTAGGCTTCACATACATACATTTGTGTAGTAACACAGACATTGTTTAGTTTTGAAGAAAGCAGCAAACTAAACAAATGGTGTCATACAAAAGTGTGGAGGTTTAACATTAGCTAATGTAAGCATTTTCCCCACCAGTATGACTTTTTGGAGAATGTTTTATAAAACCCAAAAAACACTGGCCCTTATTTGGCTAGCCCAGGGGTCGGCAACCCAAAATGTTGAAAGAGCCATATTGGACCAAAAAACAAATGTGTCTGGAGCCACAAAAAATTAAAAGCCTTATATAAGCCTTATAATGAAGGCAACACATGCTGTATGTATCTATATTAGCCTATCTGATAGGCTAATACAATAGCCTGTCTGATAGGCTAATATAGCTGCTTCGGAGTAGGGCCAGCCGGCCGGCCCTGCTTCGTGGGCGGCGCAAGCTTAGCTCCTGGTCACTCATTGGTCGTGGGTGTGACCAGATGCAAGCATAAAGAGCGAAGGTAGGAATATAAACAACAGCGTTAGCTTACCCTGCAACGTTTATGCCGTCTGTCCCCCAGCTGAAGGCGCTGTAAAGCCTGAAATCTCCGGCGAATAACAGCTGTCCT
>NC_051442.1:27283614-27306442 GCF_001649575.2 Kryptolebias marmoratus
GGCCCCGCCCCCCACAACACGAGGAGGCGTTCCTCAGCTACCGACCAAACTAGCCGGTGTGAACACGATGCATTCTTTATCGAGCCGAGCCGAGTAGAGCAGGACTTCTGAATTAGAGCCCGTGTAAAAGAGGCATATATTAAAACAAAAAATATATTTCTCTCCCCCATCTTTTTCCTTTTTCAAACATTTTTTAAAAAGCTCCAGGGAGCTGCTAGGGCAGCGCCAAAGAGCCGCATGCGGCTCTAGAGCCGCGGGTTGCGGATCCCCGGGCTAGCCATTAGTCTAGCATGGACAAATACTTTTGCCTCTTTCCCTGTACTTTAGGCTCTATGACTGATGCCACAGCTGATAAGGTACTAACTATTGGTAAGTATCTGGCAAATATCAGCTACAAATGATTAGACAATCACTTCAAATCCCTGTTACTTTATGTGTGGGTAGGTTGGAAGAACGCCCCACAGCACTGCAGTCAGAAAGCGAACACTTTATTGAATCTTTAGTGATTGTTTTGTGCAAAACTGAGTTATGTTAGATAGCAAGACAGCTCTGATGAAAAAAGGCATTAGTGAGGATTTATGGTGGAGCAGATGGTCCCAGAATTCAAATGTGGCAGTTCCTGACTGCAACTGACAAGCTACCAATTTCTGACAACCACCCAGATTCAGAGAGCTGGAATTTTGAGAAAACATGTCTTTTGAAGTCAAAGCAAAAAATGCAGTTCTTAAGAATAATTATCAGTGACTGGATTTACTTGATTGGTTATTTGATAATTATTTCTGTCTCTGAAGTGTTATCAACAGGGTGTTGATGTTGAGAAGGTGCACACGCCAATGAAATACTTAAGTGGTATCTCACTGAACTGCAGCTGTTGGAAACTAGTTGGCAACTCAAAATTGTGGGAAAGTTGCTAGAAAATAGACTATTTTTCCATTGCAGTCTCACTGAACTCTGAGTGTTTGCAACCAAGTGACCAATGAGTAGTGTGACTGTTTTGAATGGCCAGTTCTGAAAATCACAGCCTATTTTTTTATGCACGTTTTGGAAAACTGCATTCTTGGCCATGCACAATATTCTGTTGTCCACCTCCAGCCACATGATACCCATCGTATAAGTACCGTTCACCGACTAGTCACAGCCCAGTGTGATACCACCTTTAGCAAAAGAAGTGTCAAGATATTCTGATCTCTTTGTTTGCTGAGAGCCAACTAGAGCAGAAAAAACCAGTAGAAGTTAATAAAATTGTATGTAATGCAGCGCTGTGAGGGCAAGATGTCTTCAACCACCCAGAGAGTCTCCCCTCTTCTCCACTCACCTTTTTTGCACACACCATGATTTCAAAATACCAGGACACGCATGCTGACTTTCTTTCCTCTTACCTCAGCCTGTCTTTCTACCTCTCTGATGCTGTCAACTCCCTCAACTCATTACTCCCTCACCTCCTATCTGCCACCGGCTTCCAGTGCTCCACCTGTTCTCCCCTTTGTCTTGCTCCCTGCAGGTTGGCCCTCTGTTGATGTCAAGGTAGGCAGCGTGGTGAGTAATTCTCCCAGTGGTACAGGGCTCCTGACCTTTTGTTGCACCTGAAGAGGAGAGGGATTTTTCTCCCTCCTCAACAGCGTCACTCCTCATCAGTCGTGACGGCTCCTGGTGCATTCTGGGGTTTTGACCTGACTGGACTGCAAGGATAAAAACAAGAGGGAAGGTGGGTAGTAGAGGAGGGTGTGTGTGCTGTCATGACACAGAGTGTCAAGCCTGACCCCCCCAGGTGGCCTGTAGGCTGACAGCAGACAGACCTGCTATTTGTTGGCTGAAACACCTCTAAGGAAGATGTCAGGCAGCATCACAGCAGCTCATCACCTGCCCCTGAGGCCTCTCCATGCACTCCATTTTGCTTTTATGAACAGCCTGGTGTAGGATTGATAAACCATCCTTAACTGCTGTTTATTATGGGAAAGATGTCGGTTTAAAACTTATTTTTCAGAGAGCAAAATGGTGACATAAGTGTCTCCAACACTGTGCATACAGGGAAAACTAAGGGCACTGAAGAAGCACATTTTTGTCCCTCAGAGTAAAAATTAGACCTATGTACTTTCTAGCCTTGAATATTGGATCTAAAACTTACTATGTGTACCTTTTAAGAGGGCCTGAGAGGTACATTTATGTTCCCAAGTAGTAAAAGGTACATATATGCACCAAATATTTTTAAATGTTCAGATGCAATATCAGGAGACTGATTATTTTTTAAATGAAAAAGTCTAACTATTTGTTTCAAAAGTTTTACTAAAAGTATCTTCTACCAAAAATCTATAGAACTGGGTCATTTTGAAACAAAAATTCGTGTGTAAATATGTTTTTTAAGGGTACAAATCTGCCACGAGAGTTACAAGACTACTTCTAAACAGTATAAACTACAAGGGTTGCAAAGAGTACCCTGTACTGAGGTTACAAGAATAGTACAGTTAAGGGTACCACCACAGTAACAAGCCTTTGTACCCTGAAGATACAATTGAGTGCTTTTTTTCACTTCTTGATTCCATGTGTTGTTTGAGCTCTGTTGAGAAGCAGCAGTGTTGACAAGAAGAAGCAAATCATTTTTATAAGCAATAAAATTTATTGTGAAACAAAACTGTTTTTCTTGTTCAAATGATTAGTTGAATCAACATTTTCCTGAAGATTTCAGGAGATTAGAGAGCTCATGGAAGAGAAGCAGAATTTGTTACTGTTCATGTGGCCCATGTGATGAAGGGAGTTTTTCTTTTTCGTAGTTTTATACAGAACCAACCAGCTGCTTCACTGGCTGATGGGTGGTGTTATTGGCCTAAATGAGACTGAGGTTAAAGGGAGTCTCCAGAACATCTTGCAACATTCACAAGTTTATCAATTTCTTAATGTGAGTTGTAGAATTGCACAGTCCTGCCCCTTGAGTTTTAAATTAGTTCAAAAGATTAGTGCCACAAATTTTCACTCAGATTGAAAAGTCATTGCAGGTGTCTGCAATACATCTTCAGAGTTCTACAGCTGTATTTTAACATCTGCAAGAGAGTTTTCCTCTGCAGAAAACATTTGAGGCAAATGTCCAGGTCTAAAAACCACACTGATGATAAAATATTTACTGAAAAACTAGTACAAATCATCTGGGTATTATAGTTTCCTCCCAGAGACCAAAACCATCTATGTTAAATAAACTGTCCCTAGGTGTGAGTGAGAGCATGAATGATTGTTGGCCTCCATGTGTGCCTGTTATGGATGGGAGACCTGTCCAGGGTGTCCCCCACTTCTCACACAGTGACTGCTGGAGACAGGTACCAGCTTCCCTGTGACCCGGAAAGAAAAAGAAAATGGATGGATCAATGGTATAAACCTGCCTATTTTGATTTCTTAAGTGTACTCCAGCAGATTATATCCTAAATGTGGTTCATGACAAAAGCAAAATAAGCAGAGGTGGACAATAAAAATGTACATGACCAAGAATTTTTACAAGCCGTGCACACAAAAAGGCCAGGATTTTCAAGAACTGGGCAATCAAAATTTGAACCCATGGTTCACTGGTCACTTGGAGGCAAATGAACCATTAGCCTATTTCCTCACAATTTTCAGTCACCAACTAATCTCCAACAGTCACAGCCACATGAGATACCACCTTTAATGCCAGCTGAGGCAGAGGTTAATGAAGCCGAGTTAGGACATTTCTTCAGCACTCCATCATTTGGTTGCATATTATTCTAAAACACGATTATAGGTTCTCATTTAGTGCATATGCAAACTGCCCTCAAGTTAGGAAGATAGTCTTTAAATGCAGCTTAGGACAGTGGTAAAAGTGTGTTTTTTAATGTCCTCTGATTTACAGTCAAAGAGATCTGTTATATATGGCACAGAATAAAACTCAAAACCCAAATAAAGGTGGATATGGAGGATCATCAGCTACAGTGCCGTTCCCACAGGGGTTAGCAAGACAGAGTGTAAGGCAATATAAAAATCAAATTAAAAAAAACAAGCCTTGTATTGGGGACCTGTGTCTTTTCTTCATTTTGGTGGATTTAACAAAAGCAAATTTTAGCAGATTTTCCAATTTTTTTTATTGAGCTTGAAAAATGAATTGTTCATTTTTTGATCAGAAAACAGGTTTATATACCTCTCCCATTAAAAAAACATGTCAGCAAGTCCTTTCCATACTACAGAGTGATTAGAGAAGCAGCACAAATGCTCTTGATTTCATACACTCAGCTGTGTAGGGGTGGGAATGTCAAAATTAGATGTTGGATAACACTGCTGGTATAACAAGTGACAGTTCTCTTTTATCTTCATATTTTCAGGAGGGTCTTGGTTGTTGTACAAGCCTTTTGCTCCAGAATCCCATATTCTGTATGCTCCCTCAGTGACACCCCCTTTGTTCGTGGCAGGGGCTTTGTAGATATTTCAGTGCCTAAGGGGAGATTTTTTCTTGAAATATTGTTATTATTTCAAACAATGGAAAGAATGAAGGGACAGAAATGGGTCGCAAATGGATTATCTATATTGTGTTTGTTTTTTGACATGACTTTCATTGTGCTTTATATTTAGACCTTCCAAGGAAGCACTTCATCACTGTGCATTTAATCCAGTGCATTTGGTACATCTGTCTTCTCGGTCCAAAATATGAACATTTTGGTCCTCAAAGGAGTGTACCAAAGGACCTAAATGTTCATATTTTGGACTGAGAAGACAGATGGTTAGAGAGGGGGGTAAAGGAAGCCATCTATGTCAAAAGGGAGAAACCAACTTTAAACAGAGGAGGAGGTCTAAGATTCCAGCTTTCAACATATAATGGAGGTCTGATACCCAGTCAGTTTCACTCCAATCCACACCTGCACTCATGTGACAAGAGTGGCCCATCAGTGAGTCAGACAAACAAGGACCCTAACGAGCCTCTATTGTTAGGAGAGCGAGAACAATTTGCAAGCAGTCCATCTTACATCACATCTCAGCTTTAAAAGCTCAACTCCACACTCTTTATTTCTGAATTGAGAAAGCTCCTCGGATGAGAAGCGAAACGTCTTCAACTACAGAATAGAAGTCCAGTTGTTTTTGTTTTTAACCTTTTTTGAATTTACCATGGCCTGGATGACTGAGAATCTACACCAGCATATTAGCTGTGAGGCTGAACCACTTTAGGAGGTGAAATTAAAGCAGACCCTGCTGAACAGCAGATGTTTTAAGGTAAAGTGTAAAGAAAACACCAAATGCCTACTACTTACAACACATGAAGTTTCCTGTTAATTCATCCAGTAAATTCTGAACAAAATAAGCATCATTTGACTACAGTGGCATTCACCCACTCACAACTGACTAAAGGATGAAAACAATATGAAAAGCTGCAAAAAAGTGCAATAGTGTTTAAGATAGTTTACATGTATTTCTTATTTTAAAGCAACCCCAAAACTTCAGAGTTAAAAAAGAAGTCTAATTAAATTATTTTTGTAATGTTTTAATTAATGAATCTCTGTGAGGGTTAAATTAATTCCTCCTGGGACTTTATCCATCTGAGAGTTTGTTTATAATAAATAGCACACAATCTGATTCAGAACCTGGACTTACCTTACTCTTCAGGATGTTTATGTCCCATTAGTTCTTCCTTTAAAGGCACTTAAGTAAAAAATGTTAATGTTATTCTGCATTTTAATGATACATTGCTGCTTCTGGTGTTTGAATTTGTGTATTATTGATGTTAAACAAACTCTCAATTCTGTAAACAGATGGTAAATGAACTGTACATATACAGCACCTTTCTGGCCAACCAGACTACTTAAAGGTCTTTACAACACAATAAGTGTGTGAGGATCTGGAGTTTTTGTCCCCGCCCTGCTGGCGTGGTCATGAACGCTCCCCTCACAGCTGCAACTAATTCCCCTGAAGAGCAGCACCTGGTATTTAAGGCTTCGGCTGGTTCTTGGTCTTTACTGGAGCGCCTTCTGGGTCAGGATCTCAGCCACTGATTCTGACACTAAGCTCACGGCTAAGCTAACCTTTGTTTTTGTCCCTGCTTTGCTTCAGGTTGGCTAATCTTCCTATGGTGAACCCTGTCTGTCTGGAACCACTGTCTAACTTATCTGAAAGGACTTACCTTGTGCTGGATCTCTGTTGCTCCTCTCCTGAATTGTCTCCTGTTGCCCTGCTTCGCTTCCACGCCACGTCATCCTCTCGGACCTGTAAGAAAACAGACTCTCATTAATCTTGCATATCAACCAGTCAAGTGCCACTAAGTACCCGAGACTCACCTTGCTCCTTGTTACGACCCAGCTCAGCTAGGGAAAGGGGAAGCAACATTTAAACAACCCAGATGTTACAGGTTTGACAGTTAGGGATTTATTGTTTTGGTAAAAATAAAAATAACATAACAAAACAACTACAATCTAAAGCTAGGGGATTACAACCAGAATCCACAAAGCATTCAGAGTGATAAACAAAAGAACTTAATTAAACAAAATAGACTTTAAGTCCAAGTTAACCAGAGTTAAACAAAACACAAACTACAAATCTCTACTGGAGTTACAACAGAAAAACCCATGGGGACAAAAGTTAGCAAAGCTATTACAGCTGACAACAAGCTAACAAAGACACAGCGGTCTAACACCTGACAAAGTGGCAAGCTGTCTGAACAAACAATTCAAATCAGCCGCGCCTTCTCCCAGGAAGTCCAGGATTAAAAAGGGAGGCCTCCTGTTTGCCATTTTTGATCCTCCTGGTTGCGGCACTGTACAATATATCACCACCTGTAAATAAACTCACTTACCTTTTTGAATTACGTTTCCAGTACCACTCCTACGACACTATTCCTGGTTTATGTCAAAGTGTCCTCATTCACCCATCAATACACACATTCCTACACAACTCTACTGAATCTCTACAAAGCTAATCTGAATAAATCATTCTACAGAGTCGAATCAGTGCTTGAAATTACATTCATACACCAATGGGGCACATTGGAGGCAACAAGGGGTTCAGCATCTTGCTCAGGGACACTTCGACACGTGACACCTGCCAGGAATTAAACCTCCAACTCTCTCACTGGAGAGACAACTGCTCTAACCACTGATCCACAGACACACCCAAGAGACAACCTTCTATTAATTTGTTTCATTCATTAATTAATTTATTAATTAATTTATTTTACATTTGTAATACTTTTTAACATACGATTTCTTTTCTCTTTTTCATCATTAAACATTCCTTTGCAGTGACTTAAGCAAAACAATCAAAACGTTTCATTTCAAAATAAAAACAGGAAAAGTTGTTTCAGTTAACATGGAAGTAAGAGAATGGTCAATGGTTAAAACTGACAGAACTTCAGACAAAAGTATCTTTCAAAAGTCTAAAAACAAAACATCTTGCTGCTATTGGGCTCCTGTGCAGCAAATAAAATGATTCACTTGCGCTAATTAACAACAAATGCTGTGTATAAACCCTAATGCTGAAATACATTTTTGATTGAAGGAAGAAATTATTCTTTCTTTCAAACACTAAACTCTTAACATCAAGCTGATTAGTTGTGGGGCTTTGCAAACACCAGTATGTATTATAATTACCATTGCTTATTTATTTGAATTATTTTTACATCAAAGGCTGGCCTCTACAGTCTGCTCAGAAAAATTTTGGCCACTGAGAAAATTTTGTTGGTGACCCCTGACATAAACACACAAAAGCATCAACTGTCCATGGACACACTCATTTTCTTTACCCGCTTCTCCATTCCGGGTCACAGGGAGCTGGTGCCTATCTCCAGCAGTAACTGTGCAAGAGGCAGGGGTGTACACTCTCTCACCTAATTGCAATTTAGAACCTCCAATTAACTTAACATGCATGTTTGTTATTCTAAGAGGAAACCAAAGTACCCAGAGAACATCAGCTTCAGTGGTTTGGGTCGTATTCAGTATTTAAGATAGCATAAAACAGGACTGTCAATAACTCACGGCCACATTGGTACTGGGGATTCTCCAGTGTTTGTCCTTTATTACTGACATTTTATCAGCGTTTAAAGTCTTTTGGATTGTTGTTGCTCTGTCATTACTTTGAATTGAGGTGGAGGAAAATATGAGCTCTGATATTGTTCATATAATTGTCAGAAAATATTTTGTGCACCCAACTAACCAATCTAAAGAAACGTTTCTGTTCCTTCTCCCACTAAATCAATTAGCCCAGATCCACAAAATGGACATGAAGGCTGAAATAAAGATAACATACCTCACTGGGTGTTCTTTATTACATCATAAAATTAAAGATTTATAATAAATTGTTGATATTTATTGGCACTTTTACATAGGACAAAGGAACAGAACAAATTCTTGCGTTCAGGGAAAAATATGTAATGTTTATACTTTCTTTGATAACATTTAAACTCTGAACTATGCAAGTCTTTATGAGTCCTTTCTATATTTGTGGAAAATTATTCATATAAGTATATGAAGTGTATAAGTGTATGAAATAACAAAACATAAACTTGGAAGATAAAAGTCATGTGGCTAACACTGTAGTAAAGATATCTATACAAAAGCGGTGACTGATGTGTAACCAGTTGAAAAGTAAAAATATGAAAAGTCCAAAGACACAATTTAGACTTCCTCTTTAGCACTTTTCAGCAGGTAGAGAATCAAACTGGTAAACAAAATGGAGTAAAACAGAATCATTTTGTCAGACTCCAGGAAGTTATTAAAAACAGTAAAACAAATATGAATAGTAAGAAGAATACAGACGTTACACTGGATAATTTAAACAAATGGAACTTAAAGTTAAATAAAACACTGAGGTCATACTGTATTGCTCTTCTTATTTATCCCTCAATTTGTATGCCTTCGTCTTGTACACTGAATGACACCTGACCAGTTAACAGCAAGTCTGTTTGCCTAAAATTCATATGAGGATGTTGGATATCTCAACTTTTACATATCACAGAAACAAAGCAAAAAAAAAAAAAAGGAAAGAAATTTATCCACAACAATCTACCAGTCGGAATCAATCAGTAGTGTGCCTGATTGTGCTTTGAGAAATTGTAAAGCATCTGCAGTATCTGCAGGAGTAAAGACAAATATAATCAGGTTGTTATTAGATTGGCTGCTGGATATCCTCTGCAGTACTTGTCTCTTGCAGTTAGTGCTATGTTCTTCCTGAGGGTTATGCACCTCCACGAGGTTTATGTAAGTGTTACTAGTTTACCTGTACATTGATATTATTGCAGCTTAGTTGCTTTGTTCACAAACACACACAAGTTTGTACTTCTATAGTTATTGGTACATTATATTGACTTCCATTCATTTCTGTAGCCTAACTTTGACCTTAACCTTACACCTAAACTCAACTCACACCTTAGTACCTTAATCAGTAATATGGCAAGCTTTTTGTATATTTATTCAATACTGCTGATATCAAGTGTATTTTTTCCACACTAGCACTCAGCTAGAAGAAAAGCTAGGTTTATTTATTTTGAATCTTCACAGTGGGAGATATGCTTCAGTTCTGTGTTGCTTTTCATTTTGCAAGTTGTGGTCAAAATAACTGAAAAAAAACACTCATTTTATTTTTTAGTTTGTTTTTTTAAAGATTACTTTCTAGAATTTTTTTTAACTATTTTTTTAAAACATGACCTGTGCGTTACTGTTTACAGTTTGGATAAAATATGACTTTATTTCATAGTGAAGTTATCAGCGGACAAATCTTCCTGTGCTTCTGGGACAATTGTCTTTAAAAAAATCCCTAGGGTTTGGCTTTTTTTTCTCTTTCCTGTTGTAGCAAATCAAATTGTGACTTAGACATACTGTTATACAGCTAATGCCCACAGGGCAGCCAAAATCTAAATAAAATAGACTAGTTGTTTCAGAGAGTTGTTCTTTTTAGATACTGTGGAGTGGTATCTTTGGTGCTGTTCTCACAGCATAATCCTTGTAGATGTAGGAGTCTGTCTTTGTTAAAGGAAAGGTTCAGCCATTTTGAAGTGGGGTTCTGTGCAAAGGCTATAAACAGTTAAAATCTAACCTGCTTTTCAATGGTCTCAGTTTGAAGAAGTACAGTTTAATTCTGACAGGACCCATAAGCAAACTGCTAGTCTGACTGGGACCAAGACAAAAGGACATTGCTGCCATCTTAAAACAACTAATCTCAAAAACTGCATAGCAGTTTATGTGAAAGTTTAAAAAAAAAAAACCTTTATCAGTTTCACATTAGTTGTTTACTTTACATGGAATTCTATGGTTATTTGTAAGCAGCACCAGTGATAGCAGCAGCTAACCGTAGTGCAGTCTGGGGCATTTCCATCAAGATTTCAATACTTCGGCTAGAATATTTGCGTCATGGGAAATTAACAGCAATGTAAAGTTTTATACAATAGTGCTCACGCTGTAAAATATTTGAGACTGGTGGAATTGATCTACCTGGCTTTAGTCATTAGCTTATCAGGTATTTACAACAGGTTTGAAAAAAACCTGTTTCTAACTTTTTCACAGTTATCCCTTTGAAGTCCCACACTGGGTGTAAAGCGTGTTACTCCTGAAAATGGAAAAAGGATGAATCCACTTTGTTTTAGCGGCTGTAAAATGTTTAAAAGCATTCACTTTATTGCAAAAACACAGTAGAAGATAATAAACATTGTAAGCCTAACAACTGGAAGCATGTTAATAAATTCACATAAATTAAAATTTTAAATTTAAAATGATTTTTTTTCTGAACACTTCAACATCCACATATTCTACATTTTGTCTCATTATTAAATTTAGCTGTTATATGAAAAGCCAAACATGCCCCAAATAATTTCACTCATCATAGGAATAATTTTGCTCTGTGTTTAATATTTTTTTTAAAAGTAGATAAATTCTAATAAATTAAAGGCCTATTATCCCTTGGAGGAATGCATATTGCCCATGACCTTTCATACCTGAGTGTTAAACTTAAGATCATTGTATGTTGAGAAATAACAAATTTTGAAAATAATGTTATGTGCAATCTTGTGCGATATAACAAGATGTCAAATTCAGATTATGTGTTGTGAACAACTCTCAGCTACTACCAGATCTAATTTTAACTGGATATTTGTAGAGCTGGCTGAGTTACAACCAGTTTGTGTTGGCACACTGACTTAAAGCTAAAATTTGGTGTGGTTTTAGCTGAGAGTCATTCACAACACATACTCCAAGTACTACAAATTGCACAAGATCTTTGCTTGAAACTTTAGCATTAACTGTTGAACTAACTCTGTCTGTTAGCAAAATATCTCAAAAATCACTAAATGGATTTTACTGAAATTCCCAGGAAGTAATGATGGGTGTGCATCTATAATTTTTGAAGTCAATCCAAATCAAGATGAATGCCACAGCTAATCGACATTAGCTAACACAAAAATGGCTATAACTAAGTCAATGTTACAGATTTTGATCTCAAATTTGGTGTGGTAGTAGCTGAGACTCAGCCATAACACATACTCTGAGCCTGACACCTCATGATATCACATGAGATTGTGAATTTTCAGGTTTTGATGAAAATGGAAATAACTCAGTCATTTCTCAATATAAGATGATCTTGGCACTCCCTGCGCTGCCACCTTAGCATGGTGGAGGGGTTTGAAAGTCCCAATGATCCTAGGAGCTATGCTGTCAGGGGCTTAATGCCCCTAGTAGGGTCACCCAAGGCAGACAGGTCCTAGGTGAGGGGCCAGACAAAGTGCAGCCCAAAGACCCCTTATGATGAGCAACAGAATTGGACAGTGTTTCTTTGCCCGGATGTGGGTCACCGGGGAGCCACTCTGGAGCCAGGCCTGGTGGTAGGGCACATTGGCAAGCGCCGGGTGGCCGGGCTTTCACCCATGGAGCCCGGCCGGGCACAACCTGAAGAGGTGACATGGGTCCCCATTCCCATGAGCTCACCACCTATGGGAGGGGCCAAAGGGGTCGGGTGCAATGTGGGATGGGTGGCGGTCTGATCCTCGGCTACAGAAGCTGGCTCTAGGGACATGGAATGTCACCTCTCTGGTGGGGAAGGAGCCTGAGCTGGTGTGTGAGGTTGAGAGGTTCCGGCTAGAAATAGTCGGGCTCACCTCAACGCATGGCTCTGACTCTGGAACCAGTCTCCTTATGCGGGGTTGGACACTCTTTCACTCTGGAGTTGTCCCCAGTGAGAGGCGCCAAGCAGTAGTTGGCATACTTGTTGCCCCCCATCTTGGTGCCTGTATGTTGGGGTTTACCCTGGTGAACGAGAGGGTAGCTACCCTCCGCCTACGTGTGTGGGGACGGGTCTTGACTGATGTTTGCGCTTATACCCTGAACAGCATTTCGGATTACCCACCCTTTTTGGAGGGGTTATTGGAGAGTGCCCCTCCTGGGAACTCCCTTGTTCTGCTGGGGGACATCAACACTCACGTGGGTAATGACAGTGAGACCTGGAGGGGGTGTGGTTGGGAGGAACGGCCCCCCTGATCTGAACCCGTGTGGTGTTCTGTTGTTGACTTCCGTGCTCGTCATGGATTGTCCATAACGAACATGATGTTCAGACATAAGGGTGTCCATATGTTCTCTTGGCACCAGGACACCCTAGGTCGCAGTTCAATGATCGACTTTGTTGTTGTTTCATCTGATCTGCGGTTGTATGTCTTGGACACTTAGGTGATTAGAACTTCAAACATGTTCCGGGGGAGGTGGAGGACATTGAGTCCAAGTGAGCTATGTTCTGTGCCTCCATTGTTGAGGTGGCTTATCGGAGCTGTGGCTGCAAGGTAGTTTGTGCCTGTCATGGTGTCAACCCTAGAACCCGCTGGCGGACACTGGTGGTGAGGGATGCTGTCAGGCTGAAGAAGGAGTCTTATCGGGCCTTTTTGGCCTGTGGGACTCCAAAAGCAGCTGACAGGTACTGGCAGTCCAAGCGGCACGCAGCTCGGGTGGTCGCTGAGGCATGGGAGGAGTTCAGAGAGGCCGTGGAGAAAGACTTCCACACGGCTTCGAGGCGATTCTGGTCCACCATCTGGCATCTCAAGAGGGGAAAGCAGTGCGGCACCAACATTGTTTATAGTGGGGGTGGTGTGCTTCTCACCTCCACTCGGGACGTCATGGGTCAGTGGGCGGAATACTTCGAAGACCTCGTCAATCACACCAGCATGTCTTCCATCGAGGAGGCAGAGCCTGGGGACTTTGGGTCGGGCTTTCCAATCTCCAGTGCTGAGGTCACTGAGGTGGTTAAAAAGCTCCTTGGTGGCAAGGCTCCGGTGGTGGATGAGATTTGCCCGGAGTTCCTTAAGGCTCTGGATTTTGTAGGGTTGTGTTGGGTAACGCGACTCTGCTATATTGCGTGGACATCGGGGCAGTTACCCTGGATTGGCAAACCAGGATTTACCGATCGATCTACGTTCCTACCCTCATCTATGGTCACGAGCTTTGGGTAGTGACTGAAAGAATGAGATCGTGAATACAAGCGGCTGAAATGAGTTTTCTCTGCAGGGTGTCTGGGCTCTCCCTTAAAGATAGGGTGAGAAGCTCGGTCATCCAGGAGGGACTCAGAGTAGAGCCGCTGCTTCTCCACGTCGAGAGGAGCCAGTTGAGGGGGCTCAGGCATCTGATTAGGATGCCTCCTGGACGCCTCCCTGGTGAGGTTTTCTGGGCATGACCCACCAGAAGGAGGCCCAAAGGAAGAACCAGGACATGCTGGAGGGACTATGTTTCTCAGCTGGCCTGGGAATGCCTTGGGATTTCCCCGGAGGAGCTGGCCCAAGTGGCTGGGGATAGGGAAGTCTGCGTTTTCCTGCTTAGGCTGCTATGCCCGCGACCGGATGGATGGATGGATGGATGGATGGATGGATGGATGGATGGATGGATGGATGGATGGATGGATGGATGGATATGATCTTAGTCTAAAACTCTGGCTTTAAAATTTCCATTTTATGAAGAACATTTGATTCAATCCCTTATTAAGATTACTAAACTGCATAAAATGTACAAGTTTGTCAAGACTGTTGACTGGTTTTACTATCATTTGTCAATAAATGTTCAGTATTTCTGTTGTCTTATTAAATCAGAGCCAAAGGTGACTGGAAACGTCCCAGTGCTTGTGGAACTGGTTTCCCTCCAGGCTAACTTTCAAGCTCTATTTTGATGTTCAACAAACAAGTCTTCTCTCTGTTGATCAGCTCACATCTGTTCACAGTGCTCTGACTAGTGTTTGACTTTGCCAATTGATTCATCAAGTTATTTTCTGATGAGTTTCCTGACAGCTGATTATCTCGCTGATAGCTCTGCCTTACGGTCACACCGTGTACTGAGTCTGAGTGGATGCAGCACTCTGTCTTTTAAAAAGGTGTAAGAACTAAAATGTCCCAAGGTGTTTCAAAGAGGCTGCTCTGGAGAGTTCACCGTCTACAGAAACATGGCTAAACAGTCAGTATTTTACCATCAAGTATTAAACAAGACACAGAGAAAATTAAAGGCTTAACATTCCTTAAAAAATGAAACTAAGATCATCTCATGTTGAGAAATTGGTTCTGGCCATTTTGGTTAAACCTTGAAAATAATTTTATCCTCATTCTCATGCAATATCATGAGAATGAGGATATGTGTTGTAAAAGACTAAGCTACAATCACAACAAATTTTTGCTTAATATCTGTAAACCTGTCTGAATTACAGCCATTTTTGTGTTGGGTAATACTGATTAGCTGTAGCAGTCATCCTGAATGTGGTTGGCTCCAAAACTTAACCAATTGTAGTTGTACATCGAATGATTACTTTCTGCAAGTTTCATTAAATTTTGTCCAGTGGTTCATGAGATTTTTTTGGTAAGAGACAGACACAAGCACAAAAACCTTATGTTGGAAAGGCAATTCTTTTGTGTTTCTAAACGTGTGTGAAACTGTGGGTCGAAAGAAGACTACTGCCACCTGCTGGTCAAAGAGGGGAATAACAGATCACACACCCAACAAAAGTATTCCGCTCTCAACAGAATGTGTGTACGCCTGTGTTCACCAGCACTACTTTCATAACATTATCTTACAGTAAAACAGTAAACTGCCTCCTCTTTCTCACCCTTCCTCCGCCACACTCGATGCCAAACACATTAATATTTACATGAACTACTTTAACGACACAGTTCCAGTTAAACCAGCCTGCTGACTGTTTCACTTTAACATTTACACCAAAGGTTCTCCAACATCAAAACAACAGCCCGGTTCTGTCTGAGAGGGATGTTCTCTTCCCTCTTATACTCAATTAATAAGTTTTTGTTTTCCTGTCAGAATCATTTGGGCAGCATTTGGACAGTTGAATTCAGTGGCCTATTTTTCCCTACAAATTACAAAAACCTAAAAAGTGAAATCAATGAAACCATTGCTCCTGCGTCATATTTTCAACAAGGTTTTAAACAACAAATGAGCAGAATTGTCCCTGAAAATACATTTATTATCACCCACCACTGAAGGCAAAGGTGAAGCATTAAGGTCTATGTGTGAGTTTATCTTTACCGTTAGCAAAGTATTTCATGAATCACTGAACAGATTTTTTTTGAAGCTCTCAGAAAGTAATCATGTGATAAACATCTACAACTGACTAACCTTTGGAGTCCACACAATTCAAAATGGTCATCACAGCTAATCAACCTTAGCCTACACAAAAATCGTTACATAATAAGTAAATTGTACATATATTTGGGGTGAAAGTAGCTGGGAGTCACTCACAACATACGCTCCAAGCACTAACAGATCATGTGAGATATTCTAAAACCATACTAGATTGTGTCTAATGTTATTTTCAAGGTTTGACCAAATTGGCTATACTATAACTCCATCATGAAGCTGTCCCCTCACAACAAGGAGGCCCCAGGTTCACCTCCCAGCTTTTCTCTATGAAGTTTACATATTCTCCTCATTCACACATGGACTTTCTCCAGGTACTCCAGCTTTCTCCCACAGACCAAAAACAAATGCATGTTAGGTTCATTGGTAACTCTTAATTGTCCCTATGTGTGAGTAAGAGCGTGAATGGTTGTTTGTCTCTGTGTGTCCTTGTGATGGACTGGAGACCTGTCCAGGGTGTCCCCTGCCTCTCACATAGTGACTTCTGGAGATAGGTACCAGCTGCCCCACAACCCATAAAGCAAAAAGTGGGTAAAGTAAATGGATGGATTTAACTCCATCATTTCTTAACATAAGATGATCTTAGAATGAAAGGCGATGGGAGATATGACTTTCTTCAAGAAATGCTAGGCCATTAATTTGGATTCTACTTTGTTTTTTTAATTTTTACTTTTTTCCATCTAAATCCATGGGGAGAAGATTATATTTGTATTGACTGTAAAATAACTGTAAACAGTCCATAATTTGTCTTTTTTTTAACATAATCATATTAATTTCAGTTAATCTGCTCCACATTTCTTCCTGTCATGGTGTTTCTATTCTTATAGTCTCTCCTGGTGGATAAATGATAACTTTAATCCTAAAGGAAGAGAGGATGAAGCGAATGAAATGATCATAAACTGCATTTACTAAAAAAAAAAATGAGCAACCACAAAAATGTTCTTTAGTAAAATAATGATTAGAATATTTTTATAAACATTAAAACCATGAAATGACAAACTTTGGAGCACACATCTTGTGAGTGAGCTGAGAATTTATTTTTAATCACCAAGAAACATGAATGTTTTTTTTTTTATTATGAAGGCAAACAAGCCTAGTTGCCTTCAGTTTAAAGAGATATTTCATCTACTTTGCAGGGGGGTTCTGTGTAAAAGTCACAAGGAATTGATATCTTACCTGTTGCAGCTTTTTGAACCACTTCTGTTTGGAAAAGCATAGCTTAATTCTGACAGGGGAAATGCCGGTTTATTCATTAATTTCACCACCTCCTACTTGATGGCTTCCATTTCACACTCAGCAGGAGCTTCTTCATACTCCTGCACTGACCATCTAACCACCAGCTAATATATATCTTTATTGGAGCCACATCAACCCTTGATATATACAGATATTCTATACCAATTATTGTAACCTTTAATTAAAGAAGCATTTCTTAAAATAATACATATAGCCCATAGACTTGCATCCCAAAGTTTTAAACAAAGATGCGTGATCTATTAGAGCTCAAGGGTGTGCAATACATAGTTAGATAATAACTCCCACACCAAATTTAGCTCTATATCTGTAAAATTAACTGGGTTATAGCTACTTTTGTGCTTACTAAGATCGATTAGCTTTAGTGGCCCTTTGGAATCAAGTTATTTCAAAGTTAATTAGGTTGTAGATGTACGCCCAGTGACTACTTTGAAGGTTTCATTCAAATCTATCCAGTTCTTCCAGAGATATTTTGCTAACAAACAAACACACACATGCATACAAACACACAGTCAACTGCATGACCACTTGCCTTTCATGATGGCAGGCAAAGAAATCATGTGTTTGGTACAACTGCTTCAAAAGTAATAGATTTTTTTTTGTCAATTACAACAAAGTGTTCAAATGTTTGCACAGAGTCAATAAAATCTAATTATTATTGCAGATTATAGTGATAGAATTAAAGATTATTGATAGATAGATATATATTGCCCACTGCCAAAAGCAATAAAAAAAGCAATAATGTTTTCCCCACATCTGGGTTCATGCTTGTTTGTCTGTCTGTTTGCAGTGTATTATCTCATAAACCAGAGAACAGATTTATTTTAAAGATACTCTCAAAAGGTTATCACTAGATGTACAACTGGTTAACTTTATGCAAACAACAAAATGACTATACTGTACCTCAGTCATTCTGACAGATACCGAGTTTGGTGTGGTTGTAGCTGAGAGTGATTATCCATGTCCATGACATTATCCAAGTTTTTATGCATTTATGACATTATTTTTATTTTTTCAGAACAGTAAGGCTAAACATGCCATCAGCAATCACTTTTAAAGTTCATTTGATTTCCATGGATCTTCTCAAACCCCACACTTTCTGTGTTGCTTCATGAAGTCCCAACCCTAACTTTAGGAACTACTGTTCTAGAGGCACTGCAACCAGAAAACCCACATGCAGAATAATTGTGAGGATTTGGGTTTTGCCCGCCTCGCGGGCATTGCCTCTAACCTCCTCCTCAACAGGTGTTGCCGATTCCAGTGACGAGCAGTTCCGGTATTTAAACCCTTGGCTGATTCCAGATCTTTGCTGGAGCATCTTGCCTCTTTGGTTAGAATCCCAGCCACCAGATTCTACCGTCCATGTTCCGCAGCTACGTTCATTTTTGTTTTTTTGTACTTTGCTTCTCGCTTCAGGTTATTGGTTCTGAATTTTGGCCTATTGGGACTTACCTTCTGCTCCTTAGACTACTCACCTGTTTGGACTACAGACATCTTACTTCTTGGACCACTCCTGGATTGCGACTACACTTCTGGACCTCGTTCACCCTCCAAAACCTGTAAGAAAGAACACTCAATTACTCCTTGCACAAGTCTGAAAGAATATTTACTAAGACCAAGATCAGAACCCGAGACTCACCTTGCTCCTCTCCTGTTTTCCAGATCCTCCTGACCGTGCACTGTAAATACTTGTCACCTGTAAATAAAACAACTTACCTTTACTTTGTCTCTGCGTCTGGTTTTGGTTCTGCTCCTTAGGGCTAAACTCTGGACTATGTCAATAATAGATTAAAAAACTGTCCTTCCTACTAAAATCAGACCCTCCCACATGATTCCCCCCACCATAAATTAAAATCTAGGCCTAAAAATATTCAAATGAATTACAAGAAGGCAGCCGACTGCCCCTTCTCATACAGGAACATCTTACCACCTGTCTGACTGTCTTTGTTACCGGCAGCCCTGAGCTGACTGGAAGCTCTCACATCTCTCAGCCATCTGAGCTCTTTCTTCAGTCCCAGGGTGTTTCTCTTCTCACTAATTAAAAACCTGTTACCCATCAGTTCCTCTCCGTCTCATCCAATCCCATAATACATGCTTCTCAAAGCTTACGGTTGTGTGCTCTATACAGTGGGAACTGTGTAAGATGTAAAAATGACAGACATTTTGAACTGTTTTCTCCTGTGTGTAGGTTGCCAAGGCGAGTACAGAGACCTGTGGCAGCTGCCCTCTTTTTATAGCCTCAAAATTATGGGTGTGAAGTGACCAATGATGAAAAAGTTTGAAGTAGCAGAAGTACAACTTAACCCAGAGCCAACAGGACTGATAGGCTAACAGACTCATAGCTCAACTGAACACAGAACAAAGTAGATTAACACGGTCTCAAAACAACTCAAATCTTCAAAGTTATGTCACGCTTTGTGCAAATGCTATTAATCAAACCATTACATCACCAACAGTTACACATCACACAATTATTTCAGAAGAATTATGATGAAATCTTTTCTTAATTTGACCCCAGGCTGCACTAGAAGTGCTAAAGTTACCTCTTGTTGCTATTTGTGCAAGCAAATAACCACAGAATTCTATGCAAACGAGAGAAATTGCCATTTCTGTGAAAATGTGGAGTGAATGTCGAGCACTGAATGACTTTGCTAAAATTTGCTGAAGAAGCTGAGTTGTTGAAGCTAAAAAAGCAGAAGAGTAGCTGAAAGCTAAAAGAAGCAAACACTTGACAAAAGTAGCTAAATGTTAGTTAAATCCTAAAGTAGGGAAATGCTAGCTAAAAGCTAAATATAGCAAAAGGCTTGCTAAAAGCTGCAAAGGGCTACCTAAAAGCTAACGCAGCAAAAGGTAAATGCTAAAAGTAGCAAAAGACTGGGTAAATTTACAAATATCAAAAGACTAGCTAAAACTAGCAGAAGACAAACTAAAAGTATCAACAGACAGTTTTAGCTAAAAGTAGCATAAGAAGATAAAGTGTCATGTGGTGGGGTGAACATGGGTGACCAACTTTCTGTTGACCGTATTAAAGAATCCTGATGGAAATACCATAGCACGATGATAAGAAACGCAACACCAAGCAAAGTAAGTGTTTTGATCGTCTTAAGCCTGTGAAATGGAGCAATGAAGTCCACAGTGAAAAAGATTCACAAGTCTTCAGTACACACCCATGTCTTAGCCTGCTGCGGCGTTTGGTAAGTTGTTTAAAATATATTTTTTCGCCGCAATACATGCTGAAGCAGATTTTAAAGAGAACAAAACAATGCTTTGTATGAATTGAAGAAATCAAAATGTACAGTGTCTCTTAAATATTCACCCCCTTGAATGTTTTATTTTATTATTGCTGTTATAATTCAATCATTAGACAAGAGTTGGCCAAACTCTATAAACTCATATTAACGCTGTAGTAGAGGTTTAATCTGAATTTTCTTCAACAGTGTCTTTCTGTTTGTCCCTCTCACATAAAGCTCAGATTGGTGAAGAACCTGATCACCAGGTGTTATCTGTACAGTCTCTCCATCTGACCTGCTGAAGCTTGGAGCTCCTTCAGAGAGCTCCCAGGTGTCTTGGTGGTCTCTCTCTCTTTCCTCCTTCTTCACAGTCACTCAGTTTGTGAGGACAGCCTGCTCTTGGTAGATTTACACATGTCCCATATTCCTTCTATCTCCTGATGATGGATCTAACAGAACTCCTGGGGATGTTTAAGGCCTTGGAAATCCCTTGGTAATCCCTTGGTATCCATCCCCCTGACTTTACTTTTTAATATTCTTGTCTCTGAGTTGAATTTGGACAGTCACTTTAAAGGGGGTGAATATTTATGCAAGCACTTATTTAAATGGTATTTCTCTGTAGAAATTTGCTTTCACTTTATCATTGAAGAGGGTTTTGTTGACATTTTTTAATCAAAAAGGCCAAATTTTATTGACCATGACATATTTATATAAATAAAAGGGTAAAACATTCAAGGAGGGTGAATATTTTTACTAGGCAATGTTTTTCAATGTTGTCCCACACTGACATTCCCAAATGTTGGCAAGTATGTATGTATAAAGGTTACAAAAATCAAATGTCATATCACCCATCTCCTAAGTGAGCGGAATGTTTTGATACTGTATATGAATGGCTGAAACAGCACAAACTATGAGGATATAGTTAGATCACAATAATGTAGGAAAAAATAAAAAACAGGAAAATCATAATGAATCAGCTTTTACACAATAGGCCTGTTTTTAGAAATTGACAGCAGTTTAAAGGTATATAAAACAGAAACATTGAATGCATCCCTGTGAAATTCTGGAAGTTGAAGCTGTTTTAAGACAGCAGCAACCTACTTTAATCTTGGCCTTGCTCAGACTAGCAATTAGCTTGTCAATTTGATCAGACTTAAACTCTGTTTTTCCAAACTGAGGTCGTTCAAAGAGTTATCTACAACAGGTAAGTTATTAACTGTTCGTAATCTTATGGCAAGCTCACTTCAAAATATCTGAAATATCCCTTTGTTCAACAAGGAAACCCGATGTCTCTCACAGCTGGCAGAGAATAATCAAGACAAGCATTTATGAACAAAACTATAGGGATTCATTAAAAAAGGTAAATCCCCTGAAAAAGAAAGAGGCCAGATTTCACTTCACAAAGTCATCCAAACAGAACTTGAGAGCAGGTGTAATCCCATTATAAATTAAAGTGAGCATTTCTTGAAGGAATGCATATCAACCGCTGCCTTTCATGCCCGAGTTTCAGACTAAAGATCATCCTATGTTGAGTAATAATTGGCATATAGCCGTTTTGGTCAAACTTTGAAAATAAAGTTATGTGCGATCTTGTGATATTGGGACATCTTGCATGATCTGTTAGCTCTTGAAGTGTGTGTGTTGAGAATGACTCTCAGCTACTACCACACCAAATTTTAGCTCAATATCTGCAAAGTTTACTGAATTAAAGACATTTGTGCAGACTGAGGTTGATTAGCTGTGGCAGCCATCTTGACTTAGGTTGACTTCAAAGCCTAATCAGATGTAGCTGTACATTCAATGAATACTTTCTGGACATTTCAATAAAAATTGTCCAGTGATTCATGGGATGGTTTTGCTAACAGGCAGACACACAAACAAGGGCAAAAACACCATCACTCCACCTTTCGCATTTCAGTGGAGGGTGATAAAAAGCAAAGACAAACTCCAGACAAACCCCCCCAAACTAACACACAAAGCTGCAGATGAAAACAATGCTGTACAGAATGAGTCTGTTTTCTGTTTTCAGATTCACCGTGACGCATCCCAACTCCCTGATGTTTCAAGGTTCAAATGTGCCATGAACCTTAACTGTCAAAGCAAAGAGTCTTGTCTGGTGCAGAACATCCTGGACTGCTAGTTAATCAGCTGAGATCTGTCTGGTTGAGTTGGACCAGTCTGAACAACAACCAGGAGCTGAGGGGTATGCGGTGAGGAGCAGCAACCTCTGCTGACACCTAGTGGTTTAAAACTTGATCATATTCAGAAGGACGAGGGATTTTTACAAAAAAAAAAAATCCAACAAATTCTTAAAGATATAATCTCTGGGTTCTCTGTGCATGTTGTACATGCTGAGTCGGCATCCACACTATTGTTTTCCTGTTTATAGTTTCTTTTGTGCATTTTGCAATCAAACTACTTCCACTTACGTTGTGCTATTTTAAAAATTCAAAACGTTCAGGTGGACAGGGACTAGTGCACTCTGACTTTTATACTTTTCTAAATTTATTTGAAACATTCCCCAGAGAAATACATTGAGATCTTTTAGTTTTTCAAAATGTTCTCTTCAAAATCTCCTTCAGCTACTTGCACTATGTTTGTCTTCTCATGCTATTTTAGTTCTAGCAACCATTTTGCTACTTTTAGCTAAGATTTTACTACTTTTAACCCTCTGGGGTCTAGGGTGAAACTGGACGTTTTTTGGACTATTTTAAATTTGCTTTATATTTCACCCTAAAAGTGGTTTAACCTGCCATGTTTGGAGTCATTTTTTTT
>NC_051442.1:27307427-27315176 GCF_001649575.2 Kryptolebias marmoratus
TATATCTGTCGGGAATAATTTCTCATAACTCTGGTTTTCCTTGGCCTATCGAGATGATTTAAAAACTGGTGTAAAGCTTGAAGTCTGGACTTTCGAGACAGATTAAAACGAAGTGTCTGAGAGGGCGGATCTTTCCCGCTAGAGCGTTTTAAACCGGTCATGTGACTTGGACGCACCGGCGCGTCCGTCGACTCTGAAGAGCTATCATTTTGCTTATAGACATATTATAATTGTAGACCAAATGTCTCCGCCTTCTCTGCTGGGAGCTGAATCCAGCAGGAACAGATTTCCAGAAGCAGCCATGTTGTCTTTTTGGAACCAGCAGCTGTGCACAAACAGTGCACACAGCCATGAGCTTTCTTTGAAGCATAAAATAACACATTACAGTTAAACGTATAAGAAAAATTAATGTCTGAATATACAGCTGCAGTTTTCCTCATTTTACCTACACTTATCTACAGTTGTGCAAATGTAATTATTGTTTTGTTAATTTTGGATTTTAGTAACAATTTTACTAATTTTAGCTATTAGTTATGGTTTTGCCAATTGTAGTTTTTAACCTCTTTAAGACATTGCAGTCAGTCAGCATTCATACAGAATTTTAGCAGAAAATGACATTTCACCTGTTTTGATATTGAAAGATGAAAAATCCAAGGCATCAATTTTACCTTACATTTATCAATACATTGTTTTCCTGATATGATGGAATTGGTTTGTCTCAGTAAAAATAAAAAAGTTTGTTTGAAGTACCAGTAACAATACTTTTAGACCACCCACTAAAAATACAGAATATACATGTACAGAAAACATTCTGCCTTTTAGTCTTGCTGCAATAAATAAGAATTTAAATTCTGAACATTTGAAGGTTGATGTTTTCTAGTTATCTCATCTCAAAAATTGCTTTCAGTCACTGGTTTTATCTGGGAAATGTGGAATGATGAATGGATCCTCAGGGATGGTGGTAGGTGGAGTCTAACTGCGGTCGGATTAATGATTCTTTCAATTGTATAGGGACCGATAAACCTAGGTGCCAACTTTCTTGGTGTGTCTTTTAAGGTAATATCTCTAGTAGATAACCAAACCTTTTCTCCCACCTGATACCTAGGTCCCACTGACCGGTGTCTATTGGCAAACCTCTTGTTTTGTGCAGCCGTCCTCAGTAACGCAGCCTCAGTTGCCCTCCAGATCTTGTGGCAACGTCGAATATGGGCCTGAACAGATGGAACCAGAATCTCAGTCTCCTGATGAGGGAAAAGAGGTGGATTATATCCTAACGAGGCTTCAAAGGGTGAGTAACCTGTGGCCGAGGATGTGTGACAATTGTGGGCGTATTCTACCCATGGCAACTGCTTACACCATGAAGAAGGGTTGTGGTTTATAACACACCGGAGAGCCGTTTCCAACTCCTGGTTACATCTTTCTGTTTGGCCATTGGTCTGAGGATGATAACCTGAGGATAGGCTAACCTGAGCTCCCAGAGCGTTACAAAAAGCCTTCCAAACATGGGAGATGAACTGTGGCCCGCGGTCTGAAACAATGTCGAGTGGAATACCATGAAGTCGGAACACGTGAGTAACCAGGAGTTGAGCTGTTTCAAAAGCTGACGGAAGCTTGACTAGTGGAATGAAGTGAGCTGCTTTGGAGAATCGGTCTATGATGTTTAATATGACGGTGTTGCCTTCAGAAGGTGGAAGTCCAGTGATGAAGTCTAATGCAATATGTGACCAGGGTCTAGCAGGAGTGGGTAATGGTTGGAGAAGACCGGCAGGAGGTTTGTGTTGGTCTTATTTCTAGCTCAAACAGAACAGGCTGAAACATACTCCTTAATGTCAGGAACCATGGTCAGCCACCAAAAATACCTCTTAGCAAAAAACAACATTCGAGCGACACCGGGATGACAAGTGAATCGGTGGTTGTGTATCCAGTCTAATACCTTACTGATGATGGCTTTAGGTACAAACTTCTTTCCTGGAGGGCCGGTCCCTGGATCTTGCTCTGCCTGCTGGGCCAAAGCGATAGTGTTCTCGATGTTCCAGGTAACAGATCCCACGAAGGGGCGAGTACATTGACGTCCGTCTTAGGTGTGTCGGAATCAGAGAACTGTCGAGAAAGTGCGTCGGGCTTGACATTTTTGGATCCAGGTCTGTAAGTAATAACAAAATGAAAACAAGCAAAAAATAGCGACCATCTTGCCTGTCGTGGTGCAAGTCTTTTAGCATCTTGCAAATATGTGAGATTTTTATGGTCTGTCCATATAACAAATGGAACCTTCCCCCCCCCAAGCCAATGCCGCCACTCCTCCAACGCCAATTTTATGGCCAGCAACTCTCGATTGCCCACATCATAGTTCCTTTTAGAATCGGACAGTCTCCGGGAATAGAACGCACAGGGATGGATCTTATTATCCTCAGGAGAACGTTGAGACAGCACCGCCCCAACTCCAGAATCCGAAGCATCCACCTCGACAATAAATTGTCTCTCAGGGTCGGGGTGGCAAAGAACTGGTGCAGACGAAAACAATGATTTGAGTCTGTTGAATGCTTCCTCGGCCTCAGGGGTCCAAACAAACAAACGGAGGGTGGAGGTGAGTTGTGTAAGTGGAGCTGCTACTCGGCTGTAGTCCTGTATGAATCTTCTGTAAAAGTTTGCGAATCCAAGAAAACGCTGTAACTCCTTCCTGTTGGATGGAACCGGCCATTCGGTTACTGCGCGAACCTTTTCAGGATAAGTACGGAACTGACCCTTTAAAAAAAATGAAGCCCAAAAAAGTAACTGAGTCCATGTGGAATTCGCACTTCTCTGCCTTGACAAAAAGCTGATTCTCAAACAACCTTTGCAGAACCGCCCTGACATGAGCCTTATGCGAATCGAGGTCACGGAAAAAAATTAAAATGTCATCCAGATAAAAAAAAATTAAGTCGTTAAGGAAATCGCGGAGAACGTCGTTAACTAACGCCTGGAAGACGGCCGGGGGTATTGGTCAGCCCAAAAGGCATGATCAAGTACTCGAAATGCCCTAAATGAGTCTTGAATGCCGTCTTCCATTCGTCCCCCTCCCTTATTCTCACCAAATGATATGCGTTTCTAAGATCTAATTTGGAAAACACTGTAGCATAATGCAACCTCTCATGGACTGAGTCGAGTAGGGGAAGTGGATATTTGTTTTTGACTGTAATGGCATTAAGGCCTCGAAAATCTATGCACAGATGTGGCGTTTTGTCTTTCTTTGTTACAAAGAAAAATCCCGCCCCAAGAGGAGAAGTTGACGGACGAATGATACCGGAAGCTAGAGAATCCTTAATGTATTTTCTCATGGATTCTCTTTCCAGACCAGACAGATGGTAAAGATGGCTAGAAGGTAACGGCGAACCAGGTAGCAAATCAATTGCGCAATCATATGGTCTGTGTGGGGGGAGAGAGAGAGCCCTCTGCTTGCTAAATACCGGAGAGAGGTCGTGATAACACTCCGGTACAGAAGACAGGTCAGTCTCCTCAACCACCTCATGAGCTCTTTTCTCAGGGGGAATACCAGCCGATTTTAAACAATGTTGTAAGCAAAACTTACTCCAAGATTCTACACGTCTCAAGTCCCAATTCAGAACTGGGTTGTGAGTCTGAAGCCAAGGGAAACCCAAAATCAATTGAGGTGATGAAGCCGAAAACACAAAAAAATTCTCCTCTCTCATGATGGTTACTGGAAACCTGAACCTCGAGATCAACAACCTTATGAGAGATTTGAGAAATGGTTTGGCCAGACAATCCAGTAATAGAGCGTGTAGATTCTAATGGGTGTGTTTTTAATTTGAGGTGGCCAAATTATTTGATCTATTGATGGGCTGTCCCGTTTCCCCGAAACAGACATCTTGCTACGAAGTGGCCCTGATTTCCACAATAAATACAAGCATTGGCCCGAAAACGTCTCTGGCGAAAGCTGTGTCCATCCGACCTGCATCGGTTCAGACAAAAAAACTAGGATTAACCGAGGAACAGGAATGAATCTCAGACCAAGGTCGAGTTCGAGTCGCATCACCCAAGGTCTTATGGGTAACGGAGTCCCGCTCACGAGGACGTTCACGGAGCCAGTTATCTATACGAATAGCTAGGGAAATTAGTTCATCCAAACTCCCTGGTTCATCCCGAGAAGCCAATTCGTCCTTAATGTTTTCCGACAAAGAATTAATAAACACTCCCTTCAAGGCTAATTCCTCCCACCCTGCTTCAACCCTGTAATCCGGAAATCGACAGAAAAATCTGCAACTGACCTGCGTCCCTGCCGGAGGTTGAGTAATCATTTGGCTGCTTCTTCACGTTGAAAAGGGTGGTCAAAAACTTGCCGAAACTCTTGAATAAACTGCTGAGATGAAAGAGTATCAATGGGATGTGAATTGAGGAAAGCTTGTGCCCATCGTAGCACCCTTCCTTTTAGAACGGAGACTATATAAATGATTTTGGAAGCGTGGGAAACAAACAAAGACGGCGAACGAGTGAACGCTAAGTTGCATTGTAGCAAAAACCCGCCGCAACGGTCAGAGTCTCCATCAAAACACTCCGCCGGTTTGAGTTCCGGTTCCCGGACCGGAAGCTGAAGAGGCGGATGAGGAGTGGAAACCACGGGCGAAGCAGGAGGCATTGTGGGAATTAGAGTCCCTAGTCGATTATCTAGATCAACTAACCGATGTGAAACCTGGTCTAAAGTAGAACACGCACCCTGTTGGACTTGGAACAATTGATTTATGAGAGTCTCGTACTGATCTAATCTTTGTTCGTGATGAACTAACATGTCTGCCGCCTGTCCACCACTAGAGCTGTGCTTCGACTCCTGTTTTGGCTGGAGCATTCTGTCAGGATTCTGAGATGTCGAAGAGCACAACAGCTTGGTGGTAGACAGACTACAGGAGGCAGATATCAGGTAAGTGGTTTTATTTACAATGAACAGGGGAATAGACGGAACGGGATCGAGATCTGAAAACACGGAAGAAGAAACGGTAAGTAATATAACGAGGCTGGAGACGAGCAAAAACTAAACAACCGATTTGAGGCTTACTGATTGTCAGGTCAGGTTCTGCATCGGATGTGGGATCTGTGATTATTTCCCAGGTGAAAGCTTTCTTGTATTTGAGTCCAGTAGATAACACCAGGCAGTTCGAGCTTTCCAGAGTTGAGTGTAGATGAAGGAGACAGGAGGACATCAGTGAGCAATCTTCAAGGCTGGGCTTTAACAAAGGAACCGGAACCAGACTGGATCCTCGGGCAGGCAGGAAACTCACTGAGGAAGACGAGTACACAAGAAAAACAGGTAAAAAAATTTCTTGGTTAACAAACTGATTACTTGAGCTGGCTCGAAGACTTTACCACATGGTAAGCAATGCTCCAGCGCTGATCTGGTTCCCACCACAGCCTTAAATACACCAGCTCATCTGATGCCTCATCTCCTTCAGGTGTGCAGGGGGAAAGTCCAACTCCACCAGCAGGAGGAGCCGGCCACGCCCACCAGGAAGTGCAGAAATCACAGATCACCACAAATATAAATTATTAGTTTGTGTGCACACATAAGAATGAGGAATTAATTAGCATAAACAAATTAATGATTAGGTCAACAAATTAGATTAATAGGTTCCTTTTGTTTACTGGTTTGTGTTTTTCTGTGTTTTGTTTTGACTTGTGTGTTACATGCTCTCCCGGGCCTAAAAGCAAGCAGCTGCACCAGTTGGGTTGTATTAAAGGCCTACCTTACAGACAACTTTATGTATCTCTCTTTCTCTTTTTCCACTATGGCTTAAAAATGGAAGCTTCAATTTAGCTCTTTGGGAACAAATAAAAAAGGAAAAGGAAAAAGAGAACAGATTATTTTCACAACATTATTCTTTAATAATTATAAAATTATATAAACTTTACCTTGATGGTCGTTTTAGAACTGTGGATCTATTTTAATATTTTTAAACTTAGAAAAAAAGCTTTTGGTTGTTTGCTGGGTTATACTTGTCAGGCTGGGTGGGGAAGGAGGCAAACCCAGAATGCAAACTCATATTAAGAAAAACTAATTTATTAAAACAAAATAAACAAAACAAAAGCTGACGTAGCAGCAAAAAGAAACTAAGGTCAAACATAGAAAGAGAAGGTGAAGAGCAAAACATAACACCAGGGACACAAGCGTAATGACAATAAGAATAATAAACTAAAACACAAAAACCCCAAATCCTGACAATACGTCTGAACTTTACGCATTATGATATTCACTTTAAATAAATAAATGAAAGATAGATTTTTATTGGAAGGTTTTAATTAAAGGGCAAAGTCTAAAGTTTATCCTGACCTCAGTAAATCTATATACTGGTGTACCTACAATCGATTATTTAACATGACCTAAATACTTTCCTAAGAGGGGTGAAGGAAAATGTGATTACATTGCTAAAAAGAGATATGTTTATTTAATTACGAAAGTTTAAAAAAAAAAGAGACAAGTATTGATCATTAGTGGGTGGGGTTACTCAAAGATAAAAATAGTTTAAAGTACTCAATATTCTGGCATGGATAAAAAAAATAATACTACTAAGTTCCAAACATCCTGTCCAAAAAATCTTTTTGCTTTAGATGAGATTAATATTTACTATTTCACGTAAGATTGCATTCACATTATTGAGATCCTGTTCCTCTTTATTTCCTTGTATTTAATTACATCTGTATGTGTTTTGGCATCTGACTCGTCCTGCAAATTTCAAGTTATTTCAGCCATTCAGGTATCAAAATCTTCAACTCGTTTAGAAGTGCCACTTTTGGTATCGATAACTTTTAAGGATTAGTCAGTTTTTGCAGCAATTTTTCTCACTAAAACACATTGGAATTCCAGAAAAACTGTCAATTTTTACTGCTTTTAAAAGCCAACTACTTCATCATACTGCCACCTATAAATGCCATTATTCATACTGCATTTTTGCAGGAAATGCAATTTTTTCTAGTTTAAAACAGAATTGAGAAACTCATTGAAACTAACATCACTTGAAGAGAATTATAAAATATTCTTGATGAAAATTTTGAAAGACAAAACAAGTACTTTGAGTCATCCTAGACTTCAAACAGCCTAAAAATTATGTTGTCTTAGGCATTGCCAACTACAGTGACCTCTCTGATAATTGATTAACCTCTGCATCCAAGTTGAAGAACCATTTGGGTTCTGAAAACAACTCCTAAATCAGGCCTCTGAGCTCGCATTGCCAACTTAAGAAAGAAGAAGGGTTCTGTGCCAAAATATCTGCTGCAGGCGATGTGGGAGAATTGTTGTTTGCAGGAAAAAGGGAGTGTGGGAACGCAGGTGGGGTGATAAGCAAGAATAATTAGATTCTTTCAGCTGCAGTAAATATGTAACCAGGGGCGTCACTAGGTTTTAATGACAAGGGGGTCTTAGCCCCCAGGAGATGCACAGGATGTGAGCAAACATAGTGGACGAGAACAAAATTTCTCAAACAGCTAACAAAACCTGAGTTGCTTTTCCACATTTTTGGACACATTTAACAGATACCTTACTGTGTAAACGTTTTAAGCAACCAAATATATTTTTATTCAGAACATCAACAAACAGGAACTATGTTTACAGTTTTAACATAAAAAATGAATATTTTTTTTTATTATTTTGTGAATTGAATATTACTATACTGTATTAAATGCCAGCTAATGTACACTATAATGTTTGGTGCTGGTGTATACCCAGTTATAAAGTCTAACTGTGACTTTATATATTATATAAAATCTCTC
>NC_051442.1:27315589-27334180 GCF_001649575.2 Kryptolebias marmoratus
ACAGCAGCAATATCAGTCCATGATGCACCTACTCTTTATATATTTTACAAAAGCAGTGATGATTAATACTTACTTTATTGAAAAACTTTCGTATGTCCATTTTTTACTGAACATTCTCCTGGTCTGCTCACTGAATGTTCATGCTGCTCTTAGCTGGCTTTGCTAGTAAACTTGCTAGCACGCTGGTATCACGGTTGCACAGAAAACGTGGACTGGAATCCATGTAGTGTGGGGGTATGTTATATGAACAAGTGGAATGGATCTGATAACGAAGTTTGTAGGGAAAACATGGACTGGATTTCATGTGGTGAGGGAGTACTCTATATGAACAAGTGGAATAGATTTGATAACAACGCACCAAAGAGGATCTCTACCTTACGCTGTAAAGAAAAAGGAAACTGACCAATTTATGATCATATATTTGAGCTAATAATGAAATAATATATGGTTATTTATTTAAACTCATATTCTGGCCACATTATATTGAATTTTTGTAAAAAAATAAAAAATAAAAAAAATTTTGACACCAAAATTATTTAGGGGGGCTTGAAAACATTTTGAAAACATTTTAGAAACAAAAACAGGCACCTGTCCACCTCGTTTCCCAAACAGAGGTGGACATCAGCTGCAGCAACGTCACCTAGAGGTCAAATCCCACAGCCAGTTGGGACCCTGGACTGAAAGCAAGAGCAGAACCAGCAGTGACAAATACCACAGAGCAGACCATCTACACAGGGACTGGCAGACCTGTTGTTACATCTTGATGTCCTGAACCGAACACTGTCATTTCTCATGGACACGGGGGCAACATGCTCCTTGAGCAGAAGACACCCTGCCCAATAAATCTGTGGATGTCGTGGGTCTCTCTCGGGTGAATCTGAAGCTGCCTCCAGAAAAAGAACTACCACTGTGTTTGAAAAGACAGCAGTTATGACATTCCACTTACTCCGGTCGTGTTCCAGGCTGTGACTATCTCATGAAACTAGGAGCCTCCATTTTTGTGCACACTCCCTGATGGATGCAGCTGCCTTGCTCCATGGCTACAGGACAGCCAAACACCAATACTTACAAAGATGGAGGTCTCCCAAGGCACAAGCCTGTAGGACACATTTAGCGTTTATAAGATCTGTTTTTATCCCTTATTTTTCAAAACTTTACAGGAGAAAATAGTCAAAGCTTGTTTTATGATGCGAGCACTTACTACGTCACGTATTCTTAACGTACAATATAACGAAGATCAGATGTCTCACTCCGATTAGAGTTCAAAACCAAACATTCTAACAGATTTTAGCATACATTTTCTTAAACTAATTATTAACTATGAACTTAGTTATTACCTTTTGTATGTAACTTAGTCACGTAATGAACTTATTGCTGTCTTTGAATAAAAGGCAGCACACCCGCGGCTCAACTTTTCAATCAGGCAAACTTTCTGACAGACGGATGTGACGTCAGCCTCCATGGCGGGAGTTCCATGCTCCGGCGGCGGGAGGGTGGTGAAATGTAAACACAGCTGCATTCAGCAGCTCTTGTCGCAGGAGAGGTGCGCCCTGAACTGTCCTATCTCTTGTACTGAAGAGGAGCTACTGCGCATGTACAACTTTTAACGAGAGTCTATGGATAAAGATTTGGGGCGGAAATACGTCACCAATCAAACAACGTCGAAGAACGAAACAACTTTACTTATCATTAACTATAAAATATTTATCTTACACAACTAAAAATATATATACATATATTTCAAAATATTTTTAATGTACTATTTTTTTTTTTTTTTACATCTTATTCAAGGTAATGTGAGTGGTGGGGCGGCGCCCTAGCCCCCTTTATTGACCAGCCGCTGCTGCTTCTCAGTGCTGTTTTTCGGGATGTTTCTGAAACAGATGGCATT
Source organism: Kryptolebias marmoratus (assembly GCF_001649575.2). Taxonomy (NCBI): domain Eukaryota; kingdom Metazoa; phylum Chordata; class Actinopteri; order Cyprinodontiformes; family Rivulidae; genus Kryptolebias; species Kryptolebias marmoratus. Next base: position 27,317,481 of record NC_051442.1, read on the forward strand.
ACAAATATGGTTCTGTTTCAGAAAAAAGAGGGAGGGAGTAGCAGAAGCATTTTACTTTAATTTTGAATTTGAATTTTCTTCATCTTTAAAACTTGTTAAACAAAAACAAAAGCAGAGGTCAATCAAAATCAGCTTTTTATGGCTGATGCAATATGCAACACCATTTTTATTTTATTTATAATTGTTGGTCATTATTATCTGACAAAATATAACAATAATTGACATGAACAAATAATATTTAGATCTTTCTAGCCTAAAAGAATTTAATTGTAGGTTACAGTAAGATGATTGTAGCTGCTGCTGCTAGATTCCCTGACATTTCTAACCCAGATCTCCCAAACATTTAAAACAGTTAAAACTGAAAAGATGAATAGAACAGTGAAATCATTTAAATGCTAACCCCTATGTAACTGTAAAGATGCTTCTAAGCCATTATTTTTGTGTTTTGTTTTGTTTTACCACAAATGAAATAAAGCAAAACAAAGATGCACGCTTTGACTCTGTGACTCTTTTGTTTATTTTTTAATTATGTGTCATTTGAGCTCAATTTAATAAAAAAAACAACTATTAGGTCTGAAAAGGGGGAAGTATGCGCTATGTTTGGACATATGTGTTGTACTTTTATTCCCAACAATACAGCACCGGACGGTTCCGTGACCAAGGCGCTGGAGGGACTGAGGACTCTCAGCAAAACCATGCATGAACACTCGGGGCTGGACAGCCCCTGGGACAGCTGGTTCACCGACATCTTCAGGAAGTGGAAGGCCCTGGCGATGTCTCTCTTTGTTTCTCTCACTACTTTTCTAGGTGTGCTGATTACCTGTGGCTGCTGCTATGTGCCCTGCATGAGATCTCTGATGGTGCGCTGTATCACCTCCATTGCTCGAGAAGGGAGGTGGTGAGAAGCCACCGGCCTATCAGATGGTGGCGAACGAGGGGGTGAACGAAGATGAAGGGATGGAGCTGTCATTGGTCGCCTAGTGAAACCATCAGCCAACTTAGCCATGCCGTAGTTATAATGTATAATAATGCTGTGTTAAGAATGAAACTGAAGAGTGACCAATCTGTGATTTTTTATATGACAATGAAAAATTAACAAAATGATTTTTAGATGATAGACTTTTAATGATCAATTCATGATTTTTCTATATGGTATATTTTCAAAACGATGTGTTTATGTACTTGCTGTCAGGTGGGCACAAGAGTAATACTAGAATAGCTGGTAGGTTCAATCATTAAAGGGAGAATGTATTAAGAGTAGTAGTAAGTAAGAGCCCCCTATTAGAGAGCTCAAACCCATCAGTCGCGCACAGAGTAAGAAAGGTCGAGAGCCGTGTCGTCTCACTGATGGCGTCACAAAAATGTTGTAAGGTTATGAGCAGATGGGACTGAATTTAAGAATAGATTACACTTCCTCGCTCGTTTGGCTACCTGATAGCAAGATAATATGAAAGTAGGGGTATAAGACCTATGGTTAGAGGATTGTGTCTCATAAACAATTTGTTGTGCCTTTTGATCAATGTTTTTGAATATAATCAGGAGGGACAGACATGGTAAAGACGTCTGATCAGGAGTGATGTGCTGGTAACCTCTCCTCCCAAGCATAGGTGTTGATTTTTTACTAGTTTGTATCGATCTTCTACTACTTTTGAACAATGTAAGCTACTTAAGTATATACATGGTAATTTTGTTTGTTTCTCAGACTAGGGATAGTTCTTTTCTGTACAGGTGTACGTTGCGCTAAAGATGGCCGCTGCCACGGAGGGCTGGGGCGCCGTTGCTGTTTTACCTCGCATTAAACATCTTGCCCTTGGGAATTTTCTGGCACGGGCAGCCCTGCACCTAGTAGGGATAGAGAGCTGTGTTTGAAGGTGGTCTCTTTTAGAGACCAAAAGGGGCAAATTGTAAAATAGACGCTCTTGCCAGATAGAAACATGTATTAATGTACGTTTAAATTGAATCAAATGTATTAACATGTTGATGGCTGTAACTATGCACTGGTGAGGTCATGTGAGTTTATGGTGTGTGTGACTGCCTGCACCGGCTACAAGATAATGGAGACTGGGGGAGTCAGCTCAGTAGAAAACTGAAACCATCCTGAAGAAACCCAACTGCAGAAGACAGGAAAACAACTCCATATATGGCCCCGGACGGATGTCCAGACGAAGACGAGCCATTGTGTGTAATGTAGCATCTCTGGGTGGGGCAGCATGTTAAAACTGTTATGTTTTAGAGATCTCGCTCAGACGCGACTTGGGTTTTCCTATTATTCTGGCAAGGCGTCTCCTTTCAGCGCTGAAAGTAAATAAACTCTGTTCAAGCTTTAATGCAGACTCTTTGGCTGTTTTTTGACTCTCTGACTCCGTGCATCTTTTCGATCTCGAGTGAGGAGGTCTAGCAGGTTTTCCGGGTTTCTGTGAGTTTTTCTGACCTCGACACATCATAAAGACACAAAAATTAAAAAATCATAAAAAACAACAACATACAGTCACTAAATGAGATCCCAATACACATCCATATGATTCAAATGTAACTCTAAACAGGTGGGTTTTTAGCCTTGATTTTAAGGAACTCAGTGTTTCAGCTGTTTTGCAGTTTTCGCATCAAATAATTTATTGACATATTTAAATATATGTTCAAATTTTGTATCTATTATTATCCGCCAGTTGGAACTCCTGTCAAATGGCCTGTTTCAGTTTTCGTTCCCGGTGTGTTTTGGCCTCAGTGTGATTGGTTCAGGCAGACATGAGTAATCGATCCCTGCTCTCAACGGGCAGAGCAATGTTTTCATGCTGACGAGTTGCGCCAGTCACTCTACCATGGCGCCCATGTCGTCGTTTAAGGTGGGGACTTCGTAGCGTCCTGTTGTGTTTCGTTTCGGTGGAAAGTACAGCCTGTGTTTCGCTACTCCTGGTTTGAATTTTAATCACATTTACCTCCGAACCGGCCATGACCGTGGAGCAGAATGTCCTCCAGCAGCATTCTCAGAAGGTAAGCTTGGAGAAGATAACTTCACGGCCAGCTAACTTGAGCAGAACTGCGTTAGCTTCATAGTTTTTAGGGCTCGGAGAACGCGTAGAGTGTGTCTCGGCTCTGTGGTTAGTTAGGTTAATTTTAAATCGTCGGGATAGTGGTGCTGCTAGCTTTTCGCTCCAAAATAAATGTTTTGAACGCTTATGTAATATTACATTTCAGGAATAAGGCCTAAAGCTGCCCTGCTGTTTGCTTACGTTAGCTAACGGTGCTGCGTAAGTTAAACTCTGTTTGTGGAAGTTAGCTAACATTTACAATAGCTAGTCATTTAAATATAATATAGCATTCTGCTTGGCAACCAGGAGACTCATGATGTCGTTTAGTTAAAACAAAAGCATGTTTTTTGACAGCCTGACCTGCTGTATCTCGTTTGTTTATGTTGTGTTCAAACGTTTTTTTCGGGGCGTTGCACTGAAGGCTTGAAGGTCTTGGGTTTACTAAAAAAGCGACAACGTCCAGTTCGAAACAACCGATCTGTTCAGATGTTCAGATGTTTACTTGGTTCCTCATCGCGTACGTGATGTCTTTGTTTACAAAAAGCTTTGCCAGCGGCGACGGTGGAAATCCACCCGAGTCCTGACGCTCGGCGGTCAGATGTCGAGCCAAGCGAGTGATGGTCCATAGCTGGGGAGACTTATTATTATGTTACATGTCATCATGGTCTCATCTTACCACACTGCATGTACAGTCCCCCCCCCCGAGCTCAGGGGCCTACCGAGGCCCCCACACAGCTCTGGTTAGTTATCGCCCGCTGCCGAAGGCCAAAAGGCGGGCGATCATGTTTTTGCCTGCGTCTTGGGTGGTCGGTTGCCTGTCTGTTAGCAAAATATTTCACGAACCACTGGACGGATTTGAATGAAACTTGCAGAAGCAAATTCTTTGATCTACATTTACATCTGACTAACCTTTACAGTCAACCAAATTTGAGATGGCCAACACAGAACACTGAATGTAGAAAACACAGAAATGGCGATAACTCAGTCCATTTCACGTGGTAGTCGCTAAGAGTCATCCCCAGCTCATACTCCCAGCGCTAACAGATCGCATGTGGTCTCGCAGTTTTGCACCATATCGCACACAACCTTATTTTCGAGGTCTGACCAGAACAGCTGTTGTTAGAGGTGATTCGCTTGTCATGCCAGGAGCTTTTTCGGTTTCCTTGAGAACTGAGAATCTGCACAAACATCTGGCATGAAAGGCAGCAGGCAATATGTATTCCTTCAACCAACACTAGGCCTTTATTTGTATAACATTTTGACTTTCTGTTGTTTTAACGTTAGTTAAGGTAGTAACTAACTGAGCTGTGACTATTGGGGGGACTCAAAATTGTGAGAAAGTGTAGATTTTCTTAGCAGTCTTGCTGAACTCTGTGTGTTTGTGACCAAAAGATTGTCAAGCTGTGTGGGCGCCTTTTGAGCAGCCAGTTTTTGGAAGCCTCAGCCTGTTTTCATGTTCAGGGCTTATAAAACTGTATACTTGCCATTTTAAAGATTCCATCAATGACTCAAACCTAAACGTCGCAGTGCAACACCAACATTCTGATCTCCACAGCCAAACCATGAAGAATAAAATATTAAAATACATATTGCAGACCACAGGTCTAAACTCGTAGGCAATTGTAGATCCCCATCTTATTTATAGAATTACACTTTTCTCATGGCTGTCAAAGCTGTTCAGGCCAGTGTTGTTTTAATCTGTTGGTAGGTGTGTTTGTTTTATGAAGCTGAGCTTCATCATGTGAGAGTTTTGTAAGTGTAGGGAGTGGTGCTGGTTTTCATGTAGTGACCTGTCATGCTAAAGGACTGTCCTGTCTTATTTTTGTCCTTGGCTTATTTTTCCGTAGTTCGTATTTTATGGTACCACCACATTTTTTCATCTAAAAAGTGCTGTGATTTTTTTTTTTTTCACCCGAAGTTTCAGCTGGACAGCTTTTAGCTTGACTTAAACCAAACTTCACCTAAAACATGTGTAGATATATTAGTGTTTAGTGTGAAATATCTTATTCTGCACCTGAAGCTACAACATTTTTGACAAACTCAGGTCTTTGTTCTCCTGACATGTTTTCAGGTGGATGAGTTAGCTGAAATACTAAGGTAACGGTAGCTCACACCTCTGTTTTGAAACAACTGTTTGGTCGCCACATAGTTTCTTGCTATTGCAGTCAGTTGTGCCAACAAAACATACTGAAAGGTTTCCTGATTCACGCTCAGTAATCCAGGTGGAAAAATCTAACACGATTGAGTCAGGTCCTCTGGACAGTTACTTCTTTGATGATACATTTCGTCTTTTATCCAAAAGACTTCTTCAGTCTGAGGAACTGCAACTGGTTGATTTACTATCATTCTGAGTCATCTCTCTCACTCCAACCCACCCGCCCCCCCCTTCCCTCCTTCTTATCTTAGTTAGTAATTCTTACGTCGGCTGTCTAGCGGGCCTGGGGTACTTTGAGAAAGTTCGGTACCGTTAGTTTTAGTATTGTCATGTTTTAGCTTTTTTAGCCTTCCTGTACATTTATTTTATTTGATTTTATCTTAGCTCATAGTTTAGATATTGTTAGATTGTTAGATTCCTAATTGTTGTATAGTTCAGTTTTAACTTTATCATGATTTTATTTAGATTATTTTAGCTACTATTTTGACTCTCAACTCATGCTTAGATATGTCTGGTTTCGTGATTTTATTTAGATTATACAAGATTCCTTTAGGTTATACATGATTGATGTGTTTTTCTTTTTTTTTGTGTTTCATTATGTACCTGCTGTATTAGATTCTGTTTTTGTTTCTGTTGTAAAGCGCTTTGGATCGCCTTGTTGCTGAAAAGCGCTATATAAATAAATCTCACTTCACTTCAGTTCACTATGTGAAGGACTCTGACTGAAGAAGTCTTCTGGATAAAAGACGAAACGTATCATCTAAGAAGTAACCATCCAGAGGACCTGACTCAACCTTGTTAGATCCTGAAAAAGTAGTTCTTGGATGTTTAGGGTTTCCCCCAGTGTATTATAAGCCTGGCAGGCTGCCAGGCCTTGGTGAACTTGCCACTAGGCTAAGCTCTGCTTGTTTATTATAAATACAGCATTTTCTATACACATTTTTTCCACCCGCACCCCAAAAACTGCTACCTTTATGTACCTCACTGCGCGAGGGTGCGCACGCCAACAGTGCCGCAATGGCGCTGTCCCTGCCCCTGTGCGAAGGCCCCGCGTGGTGTCACGTTGCGTGCCTTTCCTAGTAACTTGGTGCTCCGTTCAAAATGGACGATTTTGGTGCTCTAGCGGAGCTGGTTCGCCTGCCTGTATCGGCATTTTATGATCCCTCTGTGAGAGATTACAAAGATAATCAAACAGTTCAAAACTCGTGGAAAGAGATTACTGCTTCAGCTGATAAAAAGAGTGTTTATAGACTAGAGAGGTAAGAAATATTAGTTTGATGATGGGCGAATCACAACTAAAGCAAATACGACAATGGAAGTCAAACTGAATGCTTCAAGTTTAAACATCCTCACTGTATCACAGCCAGAAACACAACAGTTCTTCCTCCTGAATACGTGCAGCCATATTTGATGTGACAACCATCTGCTCTTTTTTTTACTGTATTTCCACTGGTTACGTAGCGTACTGCCCCTTGTCTTTTCGGAGAAAACTGCACCGATGTAAGCGCCAAGTCTAAACGCCTCCCCTGCACGCTCAGGTCCGCACGCTGTTTGCGGAGCCCTGCGTGACTAATGAGCCCTGAGGCCGAGCCACCTTCAGCTACCACTGGAGTTAGCAGGTCGCTGGAGCCACCGCAATAAACTTTATCGGGATTAACCAAAGATGGTTAGTTGAGCTGAAATTCAGCAGATGGCTTAACAAGACCGAATATGGTATGCATGTTTTGTACTTAGTGAAAATATTATCCTTGTTTACCAGTAAAATGATGCTATTAAATATGGCATTAGATGTTTTGTTTTGTTGTTACATGTAGTGATCCAACATGCAGCCTGTGGCACAAAAAGCACAGTACAGTACAGCATCTGTCTGTTTATCAGAGTTCTCTGTTGTTATTCATTGACCTTGATGTGAGATGTGTGTTGGTGCCTTGTTTGCACTTTTTCATTTGTTATTTAATTTATTTGTAAATGTGACTTAAATTATGATTCAAATTAGGCACAATCAATTAGTATTTATTTTAATTGTGTTTTTGTTTAAAAAAAGTATTTAAAAAGTGCCTTTTTGTAAAACTGTAGTTGTGTAAATATTTGGCACAAATATCTTAAAATATCACAATAAAAAGCCATATTTTCAACTTTCTTGTCAACTTTAATCTTTTTTTTTTTTTTTTTTACTAAATTACTGAAGGCCGGCAGTCGGCCAGCGAATGGCCACCTACCACCGAGCTTAGCCTCTTTTCTGGGGGAAACCCTGATGTTGTTTGGCTACTAAATTTGTCCATTGCGTTGAACATTGGAACTGCTAGACACTTACAGTAGACTTTTGTCTCAGCTCTATGTTACGAGGCCCCCTTTTCCCATCACAGGAGGCTACAGGAGCGGCCAAGATAGGCTCATTCATTGTGAACATCAAATGTGAAAGACACTTGTTTTCTTAAGAAAAATACACATATTCATAAATCTGTGACGTATGTTTCACAGCAAATTCAATTTTGAAAGTCCAATTCTACAACTTGTATTCCGCATCGCTGGAATGATAAGGCCTTCCACTGTTGTATTGTTTTTGTGAATTGCACTCTTTGACATACAAAACCATGCAGATTCCTGACCTGGATTTGGAAGGCCAGAGTCTGTAAGTTTGGGAAGCCTCAGAGTTGTCGTTGTTCGTGCTTTGCAGAGAATTCTTTCCTTAAGCTGCACTATAAGTGTTAACATGTCTGAGCGACTGCTTTTTGGTTGACTTGACCCAGAACAACCTGACTGACCAGTGAGGTGTAGTTCATGCCAATAAACCTGGTCCCATTAGTCCAAACAGTTCAGCTGTCAAGTTATTATCTAGAAAACTATACAAGGCAGGGGAATTCCTCTTCTAAAATGTCACATGTTTCAGTTTAGTATACTTGTATGATGTCAGTCCAAAGCCGAAGTAACCTCAGAACACAAACTTGTGCTTAATGCCATAAGTGTGTAATAGGGTTGAATGATAGGCTAAAGTTTTTTTTTTTATCATCAGTCCAACAGCTGACAATATAGTTGCAAAGTTGTGTTTAAGCTTTTTTTTTCTCTTGTTATTGAGGAACAGGACTGACAATCCCCAAAGAGTTGCTCTAAATTTTTGGTAAGAAATTTGCCCGATCTGTGTAACCAGCACCACACTGTTGTTAAAAGCTAAAAGCAGCTTTATCCACAAAGAATTGACAGGTGTTAAGGTTTTGAATTGAATTGTATGAACTCTTGAAAGGAAAAGTTAAACTAGCCAAAATAAAGTGGAAAATAGTCCTTAAAATAGGAAAACTTCTGTTGATAGATTAATGGTCCATGGTCAGTAAAATATTTGTCCAATTGCCCAACCCTAGCATAGAACAACCATCTTTTTTAATAAATTCACTTTGCTGAACAGTGAATTAGTCATCTCCCTGTCTCTCTAACTGGCCTGATGCTGATTCAAAATATAGTTTAGGCTGGAAAATAAACAAATAAAAACAGTTAGATGTGTTTGACAGTAGATGATACACTGAAAAGACAAAAGGCTGTTCACAATATAGTTGGATAGTGTTCATCTTTTTGATAACTTCCTTCAAATTTTATTCAGATTGTACCCTGGTATGTGATATTACCTTCTGCCTACATATGCTTTTCATGGTTTCTTATTCCTGCATGTAATTTAGAGTTTATAACAGATTTAGTGTTTAGACTAAACACTTTTAAAAATTGCTATGACATTATAGAACAAAACAAATTTAACAACCGACCAGAAAAGCAGGTCATTATCAGCCTGCATTATTAGTTTGGTGGCTGCACTTCTCTGTAAAATCATAATATAACTCTATCTGTAGAGATTAGGGATGCACTGATTCTGGTTTTGTGAGCCAAAACAGATTTCAGGTTCTTGTACAGCTGCCAAACTTGGACTTTTGGGACTAAAACTTGATAACTCTAGACTGAAAACAAGTAAATGGTAACTAGTACGCAAGTTATATTGCACCTTTTTAACCTCTCTAGGTTGTGCAAAGTGCTTTACAGAGTTTCTCATTCACCCACTCATATAGTGCTTTCATTTCTATACGTTTACTCTCCATATACAGTACTCACTCATACACCAGTTGAGCATATGTGTGGGCAGTGGGGAGTGCAATGTGTTGTCCAAGGACACTTTGGCACGCTGCAGAGCTGGGGATCAAACCCCAACCCTCTTTATGGGGTCAAGCTGCCCTCAAAATAAGAAACACTTTGAGGAATCCACCTTGTATTTTTAGGGCCCTCTACTGACTTTATATCAATTCAGTAATCCATTAAATATGGCTACAGAAGGTACAGCAGATCTTTACACAGCTTTTTAGTTCACCAAGGAAGATTAATTTAGTTTTATTGTAAAGACTCACCAAGGTGGCTAAATAGATATTACAGGGCGTTCCATGAGCTGTTTGAACCACAAGACAAGAAGGTATCTGTGTTCACATGCAGTTAATCAATTACTTGAGAATGAAAAGAATTCCCCATGGACCACAACTTGGTGAAGACCTCGTTTATTGGCAGAAACAATTGCATTACTTCAGAGTGCAATAAATTGGCCACCAGTAGAGCCCTGCAGTGTGTAAGTGTTTTTATGTTTTCAATCACAAGACTTGACTTTTGCCTTTTTTTACTGGACAAAAACATGCTTCAAGCTCAACTTAGGTTGTTGTATTTGTTGGAAATGTAAACAGGGTTTGACACTGACTAAATCTTTTATTGCAGTTAATTCAGATGTTTGAAACAGGAAAGCTTCTAAAGTCATGAAGATAAAGAGACAAACTGATTTTTTTTAAAAACGTCAGCTTTCCTTACTGAATGCTAATGAACCAGATATAACCTGAAGCTCTGTGCACAGTGACTTTGCCATGTCTAAACATCCTAATGGTTTATCAATGCTCAGTTGAATTTGAATCAGTCAAGAATATATTAACTAACTGGGTGCAAAATTGATGTGACTTTGGTTAGTCACACAAGGGCTCTAACTAATGATTATTTACTTATTGATTCATTTTTCTACTACTTCCTCAATCATTTTGTTCATGAAATGTCAGAAAATTCTAACACTTCTAAACTATTTTCACAAAGCGCACAATAATATATTAAGATTGTTTTATTAAATCTTCTAACAAGCTAAAAATACTTTACAGTCTTATGGGCTAAAGACAAGTCATCTTGTTAGAAAATGACTACATCTCTTGTTTTTAATATTTCAAACACTTCTAAAGAAATCAAGAGTAATATATTTTAATGAATCAAAAACCTTTAGCATTGCCCTATAGCTTTACAAAGAAGTGGAGAACTTTCATTACCTTTTTGTAATTAACCTAAATGTATTATGTATAATTTATTAATCTTTGTGGTTGTATTTGTTGTTTTTTAAGGTTTTCAAAGTGTTGGTCTGTGATGATAGTTTTCCTTTAAAAACAAAACAAAAAACAATAGGCTAAATAAAGTGCCTTCCATCTGTCCCACCAGGCTCTTTGCTGAATTGCATTTTTTATTGTTTCTCTCCCTCTCTAGCACCAGCAGACACTACTAAACCAGTTGAGAGAGGTTACAGGCACCACGGACATTCAGCTGCTTCAGCAGGCCCTGCAGGTACAGCTTCAGTAGCAGGTCTTACTAACGCTTTACTCTTTATTCACACACAGGGTTGTCTTATATCTGAGAAAAGTGGCTCCCATGTCATTCTTATAAGGAAGTACAACTACTTCAACACACCTTGAAAGCATAAAATCACGTTGTGACATTTGATTTTTGATTTCATTAAACTTTGATTTTGTTTTTGATCAATTTGTAAATTTGTTCTTTTAAGTCTGCATATTTTTCTTTGGTGATAATTCAGTTTTATTTTTTCCTTTTATTCTTTTAAGAAATGTTGCAGATGCATCAAACTGGGAAGGCTCTCCTAATCTCACTAAATGAAAGGCATACAATGTCAATAAAGATGATTCTGATCTATTCTGTGCTTCAACCCTGATTGTGAAAAAGTTGGGACATAATAAAATGTAAATAAAAACTGAATGCAATGATTTGCAAATCTCAAAACCCCATATTTTATTCACAATGGAACATGGTAAAGATATCAAATGTTGACATTATGAATTTTGTATTTTTTGGCAGCAACACGTGTCAAAGCTGGGATGGGGCAACAAAATGCTGTAAAAGTCGGTGGTACAAACAGGAGCCTACCTTTCTAGCCTTGGGGGGTGGATGAATGACCAATAAGATAAATCATATGTTTGTTTTGCCTTTTAATAACAGCAATAAATTTAACACTTGAATAATAAGAGAAATAGTACATTTAACGATATAAAACAAATTAAAAAATAGTTTTATAGCTGGGATGATATTTTTACGAAGTCTGCAACTTTCCTCACTGCAATGTATTCTTTGGGGCTTCTCAAAGAACATATCCAGAGCCTATTGGTATGAAAAAAAAAGATTTTTTTGGTTTGAGTGGGTTGCAACATTTTGGAATGAAAGTAATTCAATAAATGTGGAAAAATGAATTATGGTTTTTGCAATAACTCTAGATTTTGTTCGTCTAGTTTGCCTGTGTTATTGCCAATCGTGGTTTTTAATGTTCACGTACTTTTAGCGACAAGAAAGTCCATATATTGGAATTTTCAAGCACAACAACCTTCATAATGTTAATGTTATTTGGTCAAAATGTGATTACAGGGCTAGAATTCCTAAGGCTTGACACTGAAAGGGTGTTTTTGTCTTTATATAACTTTGATATATTCTAAAAAGGTGATATTTAAAAAATTTATAGCGCAGGTAATCCTTTGCACAGTACAACTCAAGTTAGAATTGCCATTTTCTATTTGCCAGACTGACAGATTTCTTTCTTGAAATGACTTTATTTCATTTATAGTGATTATATTTTAGCTCATGTAGTCATTTAGTACAATTTTTTTATTTTTTTTAATTTGATCATTTATTGCATCACTGCATGGTTTCAAATATAAGCAAGCTTAGCAAATCCAGATCACTAAAACCTTGTTAATATTGTAATAATCAGATGTGGAATTGAAATTTGTACATGTATAAATAGTTTCAAAACTTGATAAGTTTATTATGTATTGCTTGGAATAAAATATGAGTTTACAGGGTTTCCCCCAGAAAAGAGGCTAAGCCTGGTGGTTGGTGGCCAATCGCCGGCCAATCGCCGGCCAATCGCCGGCTGACCTTGAGTTAGTAAAAAAAAAGAAGATCAAAGTTGACATGAAAGTTGAAAATATGGCTATTTATTATGTGATATTGTAAGATATTTGTGTCAAATATTTACACAACTACAGTTTTACAAAAAGGCACTTTTGAAATACTTTTTTAACCAAAAATACCATTAAAATGAAAATTGTTTGCACCTAATTTGAATCCTAATTTAAGTCACATTTAGAAATAAATTAAATTAACATAAATGAAAAAGTGCAAATAAGGCACCAACACATGTCTCACGTCAAGGCCAATAAATAACAACAAAGAACTCTGAAAAACAGACAGATGCTGTACTGTACTGTGCTTTTTGTGGCACAGGCTGCATGTTGGATCACTACATGTAACAACAAACCAAAGCATCTAATGAATTTAATAGCATCATTTTACTGGTAAACAAGAATAAATTAGCACGCACCATATTAATATTTTTCACTAAGTACAAAACATGCTTACCGTATTCAGTCTTGTAAAGCCACCTGCTGAATTTCGGCTCAACTAATCCTTGTGATCTATAAACACTTTTTTTTTTTTTTTTTTTTTAAATCGGCTTTCCATGAGTTTTGAACAGTTTGATTATGTTTGTGATCTCCCACAGAGGGATCATATAAATGCGGATATAAGCGAACCATCTCCGCTAAAGCACTGAAACCGTTCATTTTGAATGGAGCGCGCGGTCCGTGCGAAGTTACAAAAATTGGGAGGTGCATGACCATGCAACGTGACACCGTGCAGGGGCGGGGACAGTGCGATTGCGTCGCTGTTGGCACGCGCACCCTCACCCAGTGATCAAGGTGTGAAAAAAAAAAAAAGGAAAAAAAAAATTATGCGTTTTACAGTAAACAAGTAGAGCGTAGCCTGGCGGCAGGGAAGGGAAAGCCTGGCGGCCCGCCAGGCTTATAATTCACTGGGGGAAACCCTGGTTTATATAATTTGCAAATCATTGCATTCTGCTTTTATTTACATTTTTAAAAACTTTCCAACCTTTTCAGAATTTAAGTTCTATTCTATTCTAATAAACTACAACAGTTTGAAATATTCCTGTTGTTTTGTGTTCACTTTGTTAATCTTGTTTTTCTTGTTGGTGCAGGTGAGCAATGGAGACTTGGCTGATGCTGTTGCCTTTCTGACAGAGAAAAATGCCAAGGTTCCTCAGCAAGATGAGACTACCTACTACCAGACATCCCAGGTGGCCAGCGACAGATATATCAGTGTCGGCAGCCAGGCAGATACAAGTGAGCAACTCACCTCAGCATTTGTTGTCATTTTTGTGGATTGTCCAACTGTTCGGTCAAAAATGAAATAACTACAACTATTCCTATCAAGGTTTCCCCCAGAGTATTATAAACCTGGCAGGCTGCCAGGCTTTGGTGACCCGGCCGCCAGGTTAAGCTCCGCTTGTTTGTTATAAATATGTCATTTTTTCCACGTTTTTTTCCACCCGCACCCTCAAAACTGTAACCTTTATCGCAGCAATAAACTTAATGAGCGGGTTTAACCAAAAATGGGTAGTTGAGCTGAAATTCAGCGGGTGGCTTTACAAGACCGAATATGGTAAGCATGTTTTGTGCTTAGTGAAAATATTATCCATGTTTACCAGTAAAATGATGCTATTAAATTCAGCATTACATATGTTTTGTTTTTTTGTATTACAGCATCTGTCTGTTTTTAAGAGTTCTCTGTTGTTGTTAAATGGCCTTGACGTGAGACATGTGTTGGTGCCTTGTTTGCACTTTTTCATTTATGTCAATTTAATTTATTTCTAAATGTGACTTAAATTAGGATTCAAATTAGGTGCAAACAATTTGTATTTATTTTAATTGTATTTTTGTTTAAAAAAGTATTTCAAAAGTTCCTTTTTGTAAAACTGTAGTTGTGTAAATATTTGGCACACATATCTTAAAATATCACATAATAAATAGCCATATTTTCAACTTTCTGTCAACTTTAATCTTTTTTTTTACTAAATTATGGTTGGCTAGCGATCGGCTGGTGAACGGCCACCTACCACCGGGCTTAGTGTCTTTTCTGGGGGAAACCCTGCCTATGTTCGAACCATCAGCACATATTGTTATTAAGCACATGTATGCTTTTTTGTGCAGATGTAATTGATCTGACAGGTGATGATAAAGACGACCTGCAAAGGGCTATCGCCCTCAGCCTGGAGGAGTCCAACAGGGCTTTCAGGGAAACGGGCATCACTGATGAGGAGCAAGCCATCAGCAGGTGGGCTTAAGAGTGTCCCATTTGTGTTAAAGAAGGCTCCTGCGCAAAACAACAAAAAGTTTATTAACAAGATTTAAATCTGTTTCTTTTTGGATTTTAGGGTTTTGGAGGCCAGCATAGCTGAGAACAAAGCAAGTCTAAAGCGTACTCACACAGAAGTGTGGAGCGACTCGCCCAACCCACATGACAGAAAGAGGATTGATAGCTGTCCAGTGGGTCTGAAAAATGTTGGCAATACCTGCTGGTTCAGTGCTGTCATACAGGTGATCACACACCAATTGCTAGTCACAATGCTGGTCCAGTCCTAATGATATTATTAATTAGTAATTTGAAACAGTTGAAATTCAAAATGTTTTTCCTTTATTTTTGCCCCTGTGCTTTAAAATTTCCTTTTTAAGCTGGGCTTTTTCAAATTTCTGTAACTGAGTCAAGTTTAGGTTTTTGGCTGAAGTAGCTGTTTGGTTCCCCCCAGGTAACTTTGGCAAATAAAGAACAAATGTTTTCAAATTCTCAAGGATAGTTGTGTGTGATGGTAGGATTGAACAACCTAAATCTCAAGATGATTGGTTATTCCCTGTCCCATGGGGTAACAAAACATTACAGTGTGTGAGCTTCAGGCTGAAATATTGGGTTCCCCTTTGATGTTTTTTCTCCTTTGAAAAGAGAGGAACTGTGTTCTCATATATCACAGAATGATAGAGAAATATTTGAAGGTATTTAATCCATATGCTCGAGCTGATTATTTTAGACAAAAAACAGACATTAGCTACCAAAAAATATCTTTCATCCAGTAACGGGTCATATTTTACATTAGAACGAGATTTACTAGAAAGCCTACATTTATCTTTTTAGAAAGTCTAATTTTTTGTGTCCTGCTATTAGCTAGCTTCCATCCTTTTATATTAGCAATAAAAATTATAAATTCACACAGTGTGTTAGAAAACAGTGTTTGGTGGCTGACTGATATTTGTCAGGCGAAAGTAAACATGACAAAAGTTAGAAAAAGACTGATTCTCTCTGCGATTAAGAAACAACACAAAACTGTGTAAGAAAAACCTTACACAAGGCTAGGTTTATTTGTTATTTATTTAAGGTTATTTATTTATTACTTACCAGGAGCTGTCGATTAAAATGAAAGTTACAACCCTGACACGATTATGGCTCGACACAGGGAGCGACATCACTCCCACTCACTTCTTTTCCTATGAAACTTGTGCGATGAGGCGACAATTGCTTGCCCACCTCCAGCCGAGCGACAGGCGAAATTTGTGCATTTGAAATTTAGAGCTTGTACACGTACATGTGCACACATGGGCAGGTGACGCAACAAAACAAAGTTGAAAAATGTTCAACTTTTGTCGCTGTTGCATGTCACTAAAACCAATCAGCAAGGGTTTCATTGACTGACCAATGAGTAAAGAGTCTGCTGCACGCTGCAGTCTGCAACCACTCTCAACATGGAGGAAAGCATCATTTTAGCTGTTTGACTTTCCTATAATATATGACATTTCACGCAGAGATTATCGAGATACACATGATGGCACGGACTGCTTTGAAAATGTCAAAATCCCTTCAATTTCATAACCAATCAAATTTCTTGGAGACAAGTCGCGAGTGCGATTCACAAAGCTGCCGTCACTATTGCGCCCTGTGTGTTCAGTTTCACCCCAATGGCAATGAGGGCAATCAGTTGTTCGATGAGAAGCGCCGTGAAGACGGTTGGATCAGCCTCTCTGGCTGCAGTGCGTGCTCCCAACACAGAGGGAACAGAATTTCAAAATAAAGTAAATTTTAACATTTTATGATATTTATATTTATTTCAATTCTATGATTATCGTTAGTACAAGTGCACAGATCTATAAAAAATTCCCTTCTCACCCTCCGCGGGTGGTCTTTGTTTCAACCTCTGAGCTCGGGTCCTCTACCAGAGGCCTGGGAGCTTGAGGGTTCTGCGCAGTATCTTGGCTGTGCCTAGAACTGCACATTTCTGGACTGAGATGTCTGATGTTGTTCCTGGGATCTGTTGTAGCCACTGCTCCAGTTTGGGGGTGACT
>NC_051442.1:27337634-27361533 GCF_001649575.2 Kryptolebias marmoratus
GGCTTGGGAGCTGACTGACCGGAGCTATAGGCTTGCAAATGAGGGGAGGAGACTTTCATGACTTTACGCATGGGAAATTAGAGGGGCTCTAGGGGGGGCAGAGAGCAATCCAGTTGGTCAGACGAAACGTCAATCAAAAGTGGCGCCAAAACACCGCTATTTTGAAATTTTTGAAATTTTTATAAAAACAATAAATGTAGCAAAAACTATACAGATTTGAATAGAAAAGGCAGTAAAACGGCCCGTTGGCGGGCCGCCACGTGGTATGGGGTTAACAAGTTAATGCAGGTTTTATACATTTCCAAAATCCCCCAAAACTTTAATTGTCCACATTTTTGGTGGATGTTGTTATCCAAATGAGAACTTTTAGTTTCTTAGATGGTAGTCGTGCAACAGGCCTTTCAGTACTTAAGTTCTCAGTTCCTCTAGACATTAAACATTAGTTCTGAAATAGATTTTTTTTTTAGAGAAATTTTTCAAGAAACAAATGAAAAACAAAATACTCTTTTTATATATTCTGTGTTTCTGTAGATACACAAAGGTTCTAATTGTCCACTTGTTTACTATATAGTGCCTAGATAATGAGTCAGCCATTTTGTGTTAGTGATTGAAATTTTAAATGCAGTTTTTTCATCCACTATATAGTGCCCTAGAAACTTTTTACCTGGTTTAATAAAATTAGTGAACAGAAGTTGTATGCTACATTAGTCAAAATAGACCAGAATGCATTGCAGCCTGAGCTGACATCAGGTTAATCAAGGCTAATGTTCATGTCTACAGCTCATTATGTTTTTCAGACATGTTGAAAATGTCATTATCTAGATGTCTCTAATAAGAATGGGCAGTTAAACAAAAACACTCAAAATTTGTTGGTAAATATTTGATTTCTTTGTTTTATATATTTTTTAAAAATATTCAACTCTGACCCTGTCAGGTCTAACTTGCTGCTATATAGTGACTACAATGTTGTGAGTTAATGACTGAACATTTCAAACACAACACAAGGTAGCTGACAATGTTAAAAAATGAACAGCAAAAAATAGTACTTGCATTCTTATTTGATGTGTTTCTGTTTAATTATCTGGAGTCATAACGATGCAGGAGTCCTACATAGTGGTGAATCGGAGTTAACTTTGCTGTAAAAATGCAAATAAAAAATAAATAAATTCTAACCTAGCTTGTATGCTGGTTGTCCTGGTGGTAGAATGTGACCTGAGCTAAAATATGCCAGATGAACACTGGATACACCATCACATGATGCTTGGCTTCTTGTGTGTAATGTTACCCACACAGCTAAGAAGGCACTACTTCAGCCTGCCCAGTTTGAAGTAAACAACTTTGTTTTTCATTTAAAGAAAAGGCTGAAAATTTGACATCTGTTAGTTTTGCTATATTGTTCAAGAATGTAAATATAAAACATATTATCTCAAGTGCAACAGCTTTTATCAGAATATTACTGATTGCGTTACATTCCCCTTTAAAACTATTAGAACAGGTAGGCCATTTCCTTTTCTTTTTGCTGTAGACTGAATCATTTGAGTTGGACATTAAAAGGTGAATATAAGACAAGAGAAGACATCTCAGCTTTTATTTCCAGGTGTTAACATCTGAATTAATAGACAACATAGAAAATGGTTTATTTGTAACAGAACACCAAAGTTTTAGGTGAGCAAAAGTACTTGAACAGATGGGCTTAAAATACCGTAGATTAAAGTGAATAAAACTCAATATCTCGTTGCAAATCCTTTGCTTGCAATAACCTCATCAAACGTGCGACCCACTGCCATTACCAGCCTTCACCATTTTTCTTTTGTGATGTTTTTCCAGGCTTTCAGTGCAGCTTCTTTCAGTTGCTGTTTGGTTTGGGGGGTTATTCCTTTCAGTCTTCTCTTCAGCAGGTAAAATGCAGCTCTATAGGCTTTAAGTTTGGAGATGGACTTGGATAAACCAGAATAGGGTTGCAAAGAGGTGATAAATTTTCAGAAACGTTACATGGTAGATTAAGTTGGAGAATACCGGAAATTGGAAAATTAAAACAGGAATTAACTGAATATTAGGTTCAATTTAAATAAACTGTATCATATGCAAAACCAGTTCCACTACATGTCATTTCACAACAAAACTATTTACAACTCTGACAAAATCTTTATACATATTACTATTTCTGTCTGTCCCTACATGTTTGGTTGGCGTAGTTTAAAATATTTTAGTGTGTGGTACCTCTCATTACATGGTACAGTAATAAAATCTGGTTGTTTTAGTCAGGATTATGCTTAAATATATTTTCCCCAACTATATTTAAAATTCTTGAGGCCTTATGTATGATTGGTGCTTGCACACAAAAGATTATGACATGTTTCAGGAACACGTCAAAATGTATGAAAACAAACGTTACGTGAAAGTGTGCCTATATATATGCGCACTTTTGACCCGAGAATGTGCCTACAAATACTCAAGTGAAGTACTTACAAGTCTACTCTGTTTTCTAAAGTAAAAGGAAAAAGAACTATATAGATTAGATTTCTGTGACACCCAGATTTGGTTTTTAGAGGAATAGTTAGTTGTTTTGTCTTTTTTTTGTTTCGTTTCTTTTTTTTTAAATTGCTGTTGCAAGTTTCTTTTTCGTTTTTACACAAACTTTTTTAGTCAACAGTATCAAACTACCATTTGGTTTTCTGAACTCAAGAAGGATTTGAACACAATGTTTTCTCATGAGTTTCAGCATTTATGGTTTAAACCCAAACAATGAAACTGAAACACCTTTCGCTTCATACAAAATAACATATAACACACCTGAAAAATGATCAGATGCCATTTATCCAATGTAAACTGTGAAGTTTCCTCTAGTTTTGTTGCCTATGGATGTAAACATGCATTGGTGACTGCAAAATTCTGAGACGCACACACAGCTGAGGTGCATAAAATGCATGTGAATTTTCTAAGGGACACATCCATTCTTACTGAGAACAAAACAGTGTCAGATCAGCATATTGTTTCAGAACAAGTCACGTGTGATGATTCCTAAGGTCGACAATGTGTAGACAATGACACGTCCATAAATAGCTGCGTAAAGTTGCGTGTAATTGTGGAACAATGGCAGCATTGGCGCTACTAGAGTACATCAGCAATGGAAGAATTGGGAGGTAGCGTATTTTAAGGGATCAAGGGAGTCCTGCTGGCACACAGTGATGCCTGGCATGTTATCTAATTCAGTGTGTCCAGGCCCATTATTTTGGAACTTTGCGCTGAACTGGCTCCAGTGGTACAGGCTGAGTATTTCCCAGTTGTCCCTAAGTCCTGCCATGCCAGCTGTATGGGACAGCCTCATCTGTATGATGCCCATGTATATCAAATTCCCTTACACCATGGCTGAAATACTCATTCAATTTGCAGTCCGAGTGACTCTGTGTTTACAGTAATTCTGTTATTAAACACATGTAAAGTTGGTAATGCCTCAGCCTTAGAACTGCACCACCAACAGATCTTTTACCCCGGTTCACTTTATTCTTTGGTGTAACTTGTGCAGAAAGTGGTCTCTAACATTACTGTTGTCCTTTGCTTTACTCCCACCTTTATGTTGGATCATTTAACCTTTTCGTTACTTTTGCAGTATGGGGTGCTCTGACAACGGCACGCATAGTCACTTCTCTTTGTGCATGGTGCAAATTCCAGAGGACAGTGCCAGATACGCCCTGTTACCTTATTTAGGGGCGTCTCTAACTCATTCCATGACATTCCTCCTTTTCCTGAACCAAGACATTGCAGATCATGCAGAGAAGAGAATCACACACGCAGGACATGTTTGACTCTGTTTACATATTTAAATGGAAGGTGTGTCAGGGAAGGAGTCTTATGTGTGTTCAGTTCCACATTCGTCGGGATGTAGAAAGGACATGTACACAAAGTTTCATGCATCTATTTTTGTGTGTACGCACTTTTCGAATTTTGTCCGTACACCAAGTTTTAATATGAAAGTTGTGCACTCTGTCATACGTGAGGCCTTACGTATGACAGAGTGGCCCTGATAAGGGCCACTCATCAATACTTTAAATTCCAAGTTATTCCCATAAATTATTAATTGCAATGGAAAGTTTCCAGCTTTGAAAAAGAATGTTGCAACACTAGTTTAGAACCTTCCACTTCTTGGACTTGATGAGCTCCTTTGTTTTGGCACTGTGTGTTTTGGATCCTTATCTTAAGTCCCAATCAGTTTAGTTGCGTCTTTATTTAAATTGGCAGACAAAATGTTTGTAGAATGCTCTTTATCCCTTCCATCACTTTGGTAAAGGTTCATTATTTTCTCATCAGTCGCTAAAATTATATCCTAGAATTTCTGAGGCTTGTCTCATTCTTTTATAAATGATAGACTGACTTACGGTTCGCAGCCGAGTGCGAAGTGGCTGCGGTGAGGATCAGTGCCTCCAAATCCGAGGCCATGGTCTTGAGTCGGAAAAGGGTAGAGTGCCTTCTCCGGGTCGGGGAAGATGTCCTGCCCCAAGTGGAGGAGTTTAAGTATCTCTGGGTCTCGTTCATGAATGAGGGAAAAATGGAGCGGGAGATCGACAGGCAGATTGATGCAGCGTCTGCAGTGAAGCGGGCGCTGTACCGGTTTGTTGTGATGAAGAGAGAGCTGAGTCAAAAGGCAAAGCTCTCAATTTACCGGTCGGTCTACGTTCCTACCCTCATCTATGGTCACGAACTTTGGGTAGTGACCGAAAGAACGAGATCGCGAATACAAGCGGCTGAAATGAGTTTCCTCCGCAGTGTGTCTGGGCTCTCCCTTAGAGATATGGTGAGAAGCTCGGTCATCCGGGAGGGACTCAGAGTAGNAGCCACTGCTCCTCCACGTCGAGAGGAGCCAGTTGAGGTGGCTCGGGCATCTGGTGAGGATGCCTTCTGGACGCCTCCCTGGTGAGGTGTTCCGGGCACGTCCCACCGGGAGGAGGCCCAGAGGAAGACCCAGGACACGCTGGAGGGACTATGTTTCTCGGCTGGCCTGGGAACGCCTTGGGATTCCCCCGGAGGAACTGGCCCAAGTGGCTGGGGTGAGGGAAGTCTGGGTCTTCCTGCTTAGTCTGCTACCCCTGCGACCCGACCCCGGATAAGCGGAAGAAGATGGATGGATGGATGGATGGATGGAGACTGACTTACTGACTCACATTGTTTGTGCAATGGCTAAATGCAGTCTGCACAGGCAGAACCCAAATCTGAACCTGAGGAGACATTTAGCGTTATTTATTGTTGGTATAATTAGTGTAATAGGACACACCTGGGCAACAACAAACACCTGTCAGTCACATGTTTCAGTACATGTGCTCACTGAAAAATTTGGTGTTTCGTTACAAATAATGCTATTGTCTTTGTTGTGTATCAGATCCAGATGTAAACACTTGCAAATAAAAGCTGAAATGTTGTTCTCTTGTCTCATATCCATCTTTTGATGTTAAACCCAAATATTAATAATCTAAAGTAAAAGTGAAGAAATTGGCCTCACTGTTCCTACCCTTTTAGAGAGGAGTGTGCATATTTTATTAAATGAGATGTGGATAAGTTTTCACTGTCCTACATTTCCTCAGATTATTGAAATTTCTATTTGTGTATATAATAGTTGTATTTTTTGGTTTAGAACTAATGAACTAGTATTATTTGGCACACTTGTAGTGTGACATGTATTTACTTGTACCTGTATTCTGTTAAAAACTGATAAGATAATTAGATATTTAAAAAAAATGGAAATAATTTTTTTAAATTTTAATACAAGGAGGGTTTTACTACTCTGTGGTCAAATATGAAAAATGTTTACCTCTGGAAAGCTGTGAAAAATGAGGAAAAAAGGTCTAACTTCATTTTTTTCTGCAGGACTTAAAGAATTTATTTAAATTAGTTAAATCCCAAGAACCTAAGCAATAATTTGTCACAAGTGCATGTACTTATGCACAAACCTGTGTACAAAGCAAAGTGAAACACCAGGCTGTTAGGATAGTAATATATTACATTAGTTTGTTTTTCTTTATTTTAAAAGCATTGATATCCCATCCTCAGATATAGAGAGGCCAAGAAATCTATTTTTTAAATTTTACTAATATGTTTCCATGTCTTTTCATTTCAAGTCCCTGTTCAACCTACTGGAGTTCCAGAGACTGGTTCTGAACTACTCACCACCTGCTAGAGTTCTTGACCAGCCTCGTAATCAGAAGGTGAGAGGACATGTGATTGTTACTACCTAAATGTGTCATGTCTTGTATCACATCAATGCTTGTACAGTTTTTAACAGCTAACAGAGAAAGCTTTGACTTCAGAGACGTGTACCATTGTTCAGAAGCTGTGTTGTGTTTTAGGGTTACTATACAGTGGCCATAAGAAGTCTACACACACCTTTTTAAATGCTAGGTTTATGTGATGTACAAACCAAAAAAAAAAAACTACAAATAAGGTTACAAAGGAGCAAAGAATTTACAGTACATTTCCAGAAACCTTTCAAAAATTTTCTATAAAAGTTCAAGTTAATATTGGAAATATTTTAAATAGGATTTTTTTTTAGGGGAATTTGGGGAATTTAGAGGAATTATCTAGAACCTGGGGGTAAATTAAGCAAACTGTATCATATTCAAACAAAAAGTATAAACTTTTTTTTGTCATAGGCAGATACTGAGTTTGACTCAATGTTTATGAAAGTACCAAACTCTGTGATCTCATTTGCATATGATGACATCATTTTTGATAGGGCTGTTGTAGAGCAGTGGTAGGGCAGGTGTCTTGGAACCGGAAAGTCACAGGTTTGATTCCCTGCCATGCCTATATATCTCGTTGTCCTAGAGCAAGAAATTTAATCCCCAACTGCTGCTCCACTTAAGTGTAATGGGCCAATTGCAGAGAACAGGCTTTGTTATTGTATGGGTACATACAATGACAACATACAGCACTCTCTTTTTCATTTCATTCATTTTACTTTTATTTTATTCATTTCATTCATGTCGTCACTGTGTCATGACCTTTTGATCACAATGGACTTTAATAATTCTCCTTTTTTCTTGTAATCCTTTGATAAATTTATGTACACATCTCTGAACAAAATATTCATGATTTTTATGTTTTTATCATTGAATTCCCATAAAAACAAAAGAAACATCTGTATATTATACATCACAAAAACCTTGTTGAAATGTCTAAATTTAGGTACAGAAAATTTGATTTCACTTTGACAGTGAAGGTTATTTTAAAAAAGGGTTTTGTATAGAAGGCCAATTTATATTGACCATGACTGGTTTATGACAGGAATAAAAGCAAATAACATTTAAGGGGGTGAATACTTTTCATAGGCACTGTAAATATGCAGTAACTACTAAGAGTAGACGTTATAGCTGGACAATAAAAATATGAACCAATCAAATCAAGTTTTTAAACTTTATGTATTTAAATGATCAACATTCACAAAAACCTTTGTGGAAAATAAAAATCTACATATTTTGCAGTATTTCATACACCATCAAAAATTAACAATATAAAACAGTTACTTTTTGTATTTCTAACTCTCCTGGGAGTGAAATCCATTTTCTATTTGTATGAAGAATTGCATTGAAGTCATGTTTTCATACCTGAGATGTGAAGGAGACCAGCAGATGTATCTGGGTTTGCTGTCTTCTAATATGTGCGAAGTAAAAAATCCCTGTCAAAGGTCAGTGTAGCGACTTCGATCCATTAATTTAGCCACTACTGGCTGGGTAGGTTTTAAAACGGTGACGCGTCTCCAATACGCCATGATGAGCCCCACTTGTGTCTTCATACACTATATTTATTTTCAACTTCAAAAAATACATGAATGATGCAAAATGACGTTTAAATTATTGATCTAAAATGACGATACCTAAGACGGACGGTCAACAGAAAAGTTTGCAAAACCCCTCACCCAACCACTTCCTGGGTATGCCTGTATCCCAATAAATAACATACGATCACGCCCACAACCTGTGCCACCAGAACAAATAAACAAAATAAAACATTTATTTTGGCTCGAACAATACTGGCCCCTAATTATTATTCTTTAAATAATAATTACAAAATAATCAAATTTCAAAACATTCACTGACTTATAAAACATTTCAATTAACTATTCGTGTCCCACTGCACAAATACCATTACCCATGACACCATAGTGAATCTGTGAAGTTAGTGAAGTTAATAACCCTTATGTATGAAAACAAATCACTAGAAGACTATTCAGACAGTCCAATTGGTCAACTGTTCTCTGCCTTCTGCAAAAGACAGACTTTATTTATGGGTCTAGTCCGGAATCCAGTCTTCGTTTTGATTCGAAGATGACAAACAAATCCTTTCTTGTCCTGAATGGTTTCTTCAACTTTTCCGGTTATCCAGGAATTCCGTGGTGCCGATTCATCAATGATGATCACGATGTTGCCTGGCATGAAGTTTTGTCCTGCATTGCACCATTTCTGCCTTTGTTGTAGTTGTGGAAGATATTCTTTGGTCCATCTTTTCCAAAAAAGATCCGACATATATTGGACTTGTTTCCATCCACGACGACAGTAGATGTCATCCTTCTGAAAACATCCTGGTGGAAGTAATGGTGCAGTCTTAAGAAGCAACAGGTGGTTTGGGGTAAGTGCTTCAAGGTCATTTGGATCTGTAGAAGCCTTTGTGATGGGTCTAGAGTTCAGAATAGTTTCAGCTTTACATAGAACTGTCCTGAGACCTTCTTCATCAAGACTTTGTACATTTAAAGTTGTATTAAGAACCTTTCTCACAGATTTTATAAGTCTTTCCCATACGCCTCCATGATGTGAACCTGCTGGGGGATGGAAAGTCTATTTAATGCCCTTTTGGAGAAGTGTATTGTGTATATGGCCTTGGTTCCAATCCTTTATCATCTCCTTCAGTTTGCGATGGGCTCCCACAAAATTGGTTCCATTGTCTGATCGCAGTTCTTTGACTTGACCACGTCTAGCAATAAAACGACGAAGGGCATTGATATAAGAGTCTGTGTCCAGTGATGATGCCATTTCAATGTGAATGGCTCTGGTGGTCAAACATGTGAATATCATACCATAGCACTTTATAGTAGATCTTCCACGTTTAACTGGAAATGGTCCAAAGTAGTCAACTCCAACATATGTAAATGGTGGTTCATCAGGCGTTACTCTGTGTAGGGGTAAGTCTGCCATTTGCTGTTGTCCTGGTGAAGCATTTATGCGCCGACACACAACACATTTAGCCACAACCTTTTTTATTGATACTGTGACTCCAGGAATTCAGTATTTTTGGCCCAGTTTAGACAGCATGTAATTTACGACCACCATGTCCCACCTCTACATGGGTATGTTGAAGTATTAAATTAGAAATGTGAAAGTTTTTAGCCAGAATAACAGGATGTTTCATCTCCTCTGGCATCGCTGCTCTGCTGAGTCTTCCACCAACTCTTAACACACCTTCTTCCAAAATGGGATTAAGTTTGTAAATGTGACTGGTTCTTTTAACGTTCATACCCTTTGTTAAACGAGAAATTTCCTCTGTAAATCTCTTCCTTTGACAAAAGGTGATTATAGCCATTTCCGCATTGTTCAGCTCTTCAACCTTAAAACTGTTAATATCCAGAAAGCATTTCTGATTTTGCAGTTTAAGTTTTTGTTCAGGTTTATCCTTCATTTGGATCCTTTGTTTACTGTGGTGCAGAAGCAGTTTTTTAACTCTTAGAATCCATGCCACTGCACGTTTCAAACGAGTCCAGGAAGAAAAATGTTAAATGAAGTAAGAAACTGGATCCATCTCTTGTGCTGTTTGAACGGCATTCACAATTGCCTTAATTTCTGAATCATTTGATAAGATTTATTTCATTTCATCAGGATTCCGAGGCCACTCCTCCTGTGGTAGTAGAAGAAATGAAAACCTTGGCAATTTCGGAAACTCTGTTGGCAACAAAAGTGCGGAACCTTGATGTTTTATTGTTGATGTATTTCAGCACAGAGGTGCTATCCGTCCAAAAAAATGTTCTTCAGTTCCATCTGGAGCTCCTTATTCCACATTACTTCCATTCTGTTTGCTACAGTGGTAGCAGTTAGTTCCATTCGGGGAATTGTAACTGGTTTTAAAGGAGCAACGCGTGCTTTTCCCATAACAAACACACAATGTGTCTGGTCCCGTTCGTCCTTCAGTAACAAATAAGTTACTGTTCCATAACCATCTTCAGATGCGTCCGCAAAATGATGTAACTGAACAGTTTTCACAGTTCCAAAGCTGCTGGGTTTAAAGCAGCGATCGACCTTGAAGTCTTCCAGCTTATGGAGATCTTCCACCCATACAGTCCATTCCTGTACGACTGCATCGGGTAATGCATCATCCCATCCAATTTTTCTTTGGCATAGATTTTCCAGAATCTCCTTAGCGAGTAAGATTACTGGTGCCAACATTCCCAGGGGATCATAAACAGAGCTGACTACAGATAGAATCCCACGTCTTGTCAGGGGTCGATCTTTCAAAATTCTGAATTTGAAGACATCAGACTCAACACACCATTGGATGCCTCCCTTTGAGCACATTGCATAAAGTTCATGATAGTTAGCTATTGCATCCTCCTGTGAAGCTGTCGAGACAAAACGATCATCAACATAAAAGTTGTTCATGATTGTATCCCTTGCTTGAAGACTAAACTGTTGTCTATGATCGTCAGCACATTTCCTTAAAGCAAAATTTGCACAACTGGGAGATGATGATGCTCCAAAAACATGTACTGTCATCCTATATTCAACGATGCCTTGAGTGTAATCTCCACGGGCCACCAGAGGAACCTTAACACGTCTCGATCCTCTTCTGGTACTTTGACCTGGTAGAACATGGCTTCGATGTCTGCAGCGATGACAACAGGTTCTTTACGGAATCTAGTTATAACTCCAATTAACGTGCTGGTTAAGTCAGGTCCCTGTAAGAGCAGACTATTCAATGACACTCCTTGGTATGTGGCTCCACAATCGAACACCACTCTAAGTTTCTTCTTTTGTGGATGCCAAACACCATGATGTGGTAAATACCATTTCCTGCCATCAATACGCTCCATGTTGGTATCTGGTACTTTTTCTGCATAACCTTTAAAGATTATGTCTGACATGAAGTTGTTGTAGTCCTGCAGAAAAGAAGAGCTCTTCAAAAAAATTTTCTTCAAATTCTGGAGGCGTTGCACAGCAACACTTCTGTTATCTGGCATGCAGACCTTTGAATGTTTAAGTGGGAGTTCAATATAATAATAACCATCATGTAGTTTGTCAGAATTGGAAACTTTATCCAAAAATTGCTGATCTTCCTTAGAAGGTTCCTTTTCATCTCTGGCACATTCTGGAAAATCGGTTTTAAACTGTTGACTCCAAAGTTCATCAAGTTTCACCACAGATACTCGATTGACACTTATTTGAGACTGATCTTGAGTTTCCATTTGGGTCTCACCCAAAGGTCCATTAACTGTCCAACCAAGTACAGTTGTAACTGCATATGGTCCATCTCCAACACTTCTGATAACATCCAGTGGTTCCAGAGCCTTCGGCACATTGGAGCCAATTAGCAAATCAATCTCAGACTCAATTGTGCACAGAATTCAAATATGACCACTGAATTATATCATTCTGCTGCGGAATGTTTCCTTTATGCACAGGCATAGTTTTCTGAGTATAAAGAATGGAAAGATCACAAAATTTATCGCTGCCTAGTCCTGCGACTTCTAGATCTGAAACAATATCAGTTTCAACAACTTTATTGAGTCCCATAGTTCTTAGCATGATGTTGGATTTTCTTCCTTGACTGTTCAGATTATTCATCAGCTTCACTGTGCAGAATGATGCAGTGCTACCTGCGTCTAAAATGCATAGGCGTACACTACTGCATTTCCTTTCTTGACCTTAACTTTTACAGGCACTGTTAAAAGTTTAAATTTGTTTCTTCCGGCCCCTGTAAGAGCACTTGTTTGAATAGAGACTACGGCATGGTCTTGAGCCTGTTCCTTTGTATCTTGTTTTTTATTAATCTTTCTTTGAAAGATGTGAGGATGTTTTAAACCACATATCTTGCAACTGAGGCACTTTCTGCAGTCTTTACTAATGTGTCCTTTACAAAGACATCCAAAACACACTCCATTTTCTTTTAGAAAAGTGAATTTGTCTTTGTGCGTTTTCTTCTCCAACTGTTGACATATTTCTAAGGTATGATCACCTCTGCAAAACAAGCAATTCTTTACTTCTTTCCTTTTTCTTTTCAGATGTTGTCACAAGTGTAGCAAAATAACTTTCTTTAAATCTTGCAGGAACAGGTAACTTAGGCTTTCTTGTGTCCTTGTTTATCATGCATACATCTCTGATATCCTTGAACACTGGGTCAGATGCAATTTTCACTTGCTTTTCCAGAAAATCCACCATATCCTTAGATGTGGCTTGTTGATTAATTTTCTCATGAAAATCACTGACTATTGTCCTCCATTTATCTCTCAGCCTGTAAGGTAACTTCTTTATTAAAACAAGAATATTCGCAGGCATATCAAGCTCATTCAAATTACTGAGATCTTCCATAGAATTACAACAACCTCTGAGAAATATTGTATATGCTTGTAGAGCTTTTGTGTCTTCGGTTTTTATTGAAGACCAAGAAAGAGTTTTGTTCATGTATGCCATGGCGAGCTTGTGTTCATTACCAAAATGCTGCTTTAATAGAGACTTTGCCTTACTGAATCCTCTCTCTGAAGCCATGCAGGCAACTCCTTACTAGGTCTCTGGGTTGTCCTCTTGTATGTTGTTCCAAATAATAAAGACAGTCTCCAGGATTTTTATTTCTATTTTCAATATTGTGTTCAAAAGACTTAATGAAAGTCTGATATTGAAGTGGATCTCCATCAAAAACTGGGATCTCCTTCTTTGGTAGAGAGGAAAGACCTTGCTGTTGGATTAATAAAGCAGTCAGTTCATTTTGCTTACTCATGACAGATAAAATGTTACATTGCTCTTCATGAACGGTGTTTGACTGGTATGTTAAAGGAACTGTAGATAGAGTCTGAGGTTGCATTGTGATTCTGCTTGCAGGAATGAGAGTATGTGAATCTACAACATCATGCTCCTGTAAAATATGCACATGGTCTTCTTGCACAGGATCATCTACTCTTGCATCCAACACTATACTCTCCTTTCTTCCTTTTTCAAAATACGACTCCATACCATCAGACATTTTTGACAATTTGCTCTTAATGCTGGATCCTTTGGAACCTCCCAGAACTTTAATTTTTGCAACTGTAGCAGCTATATTTGTTTCCATCTCTATCTGCTCCCGTTTTCTCCTTAACTGTGCTTCATGGTCCTCCAAAGCATGTTTATCTTTAAGCAATTTTTGCCTTACAATCAATGCAGCAGCTTCAGCTTCAGCCACTCTCCGTGCTGATGCTACACTGGAAACTCTTGAGTTTGAACCTGTAAAACTTCCTTTACTCCTTTTGCTTCCAACATTTGAAACACTGTCACCTGGTTGGATTTCATCTTGAATGTCAGATGTTGACGTACAGTGCTTTGAGGATTTTGAAGTGTTATTTTGATTATTTGTGGAATAAACTATCTTCTTGGATAAAACAATCTCAGAAGAAGCTGGAACCTCTACAGTAGCAACAGTAGAGGCAATCACAGCTTCATCACCTTCTCTCACAAAAGGTCCTTTTATTTCGAGAAGCCACTGTTTCACATCTTCAACAAAATCCATATTACATTTTGTTATCCGTCCAAACCAGTCAATATGAGTAACTTGCTCATCCTTAGGAATCAATAAAACAAAGAAATTATGGGCTGCTTTTGCATTTTCATACAGATTATTCAATTTTTCCAAGTTGAGCTGCACAGCTTTTGCATTGACATCATTTTTCATCAGCTCTTTAATGTCACGTGATAACCCTTTAATTTTATTCACGTAATATTGTTGTTCCTTCTGCAAAGTTTCGATTTTATACGAAAACGCTTTAACCGTCGGTTTTGCAGATCTTTTTTCTTCCACCTCATATTCAGCGCCTTTTATTTCACTCATTGTCACGTTTTACATGCATCAAACTTAGCGTCACATGATTTCATAACTTGAAAGACCAATCACAGTCGACGCTTTTCTTTTTTCCAACCAATACGCAGCATCCACATCGTCACAAGCTGTCAAACTCAGAGCAGGTTCCTCCTGTTTTCCAAATCAAGCGCAGCCACGCACGCAACACAAACCAAACAAATGTCCCCAATGGACAAGCGATGGCACTTCCAAACTGTGTTTAAAACTTCCAGCATACACAGAATGATTCAGCGTGTTCTGGTGCGCGGGTTGCGTTACGTTCCTCCATGGCAGCAATCAGCTGTTGCGCTTCCAATAACTCCTCCGAGAAGAACATCCAGACGTGACAAAATTATCTGCTTGGCTTTGTTACTCCAAAAGGTCCATCCACAAATCCTCTTCACTGCTCTGGTGCATGACCAACCAACGCAGCAGGCGCCCACAAGCTTTTTCTGTTGACTAAATGTAGCGACTTCGATCCATTAATTTAGCCTCTACTGGCTGGGTAGGTTTTAAAACTGTGACGCGTCTCCAATACGCCATGATGAGCCCCACTTGTGTCTTCATACTTCATATTTATTTTCAACTTCAAAAAATACACCTAAGACGGACGGTCAACAGAAAAGTTTGCAAAACCCCTCACCCAACCACTTCCTGGGTATGCTTGTATCCCAATAAATAACATACGATCACACCCACAAGCAATCACCTGGGGTGCAAAAAAAACTTGAACACCTGTGCCACCAGAACAAATAAACAAAATAAAACATTCATTTTGTCTCGAACAGTCAGTTTCAATTTAATTTAATTCAATTAAAAAATACTTTATTAATCCCAAAGGGAAATTAAATGTTGTTGTAGCTCATAATCCTGATTTTATTAAAGATTTGTTATAGATGTTGATTACTGTAGGCAGGAAGGATCTCTTGTAGCGGTCTGTCCCGATGTGTCCTTGATCCTGGTGTCCTCAAAGAGCCCCACCAGGTGAGCCTCACTGGCCTCCTGCAGAGCCATGATGGCTGAGCTCTGGAAGCGCAGGTTGGTCTTGAACTCCTGGCCGATCTCCCAGACCAGTTGCTGAAAGGGCAGTTTCTGGATGAGCAGCTCAGTGGACGTCTGGTAGTGGTGGATCTCCCTGAGAGCCACGGTACCGATCCTGTAGAGGTGAGGCTTCTTCACTCGGCTGGTGGCCGAGGTGCTGCATTGGGTGGCTTTGGTGGCCAGCTGATTCCTGGGAGCTTTACCTCTGGCGGATTTACAGGCAGTTGGCTTGGTTCTGGCCATGAATGGACTTCAGGGTTCTTCATGTTCAACACTGAAGAGTAAAAGATGTTAATCAGTTGCTCCTGATTGTGAAAAAAAAACACCTTGTTGTTATGGTTACGCATCATAACAAGATGTCCAAAAGTAAAAGGTTTCAGTAAAAAATTATTGTAGCTGTACAGCATTCGATACCAGAGGAAATAATCTTTCAAAAAAAGTGATTTACAAGTAGAAAAAGGAGTAATTAAAATTTTCAAAAGCAATATCTCAGATTGAGTGTAACAGAGCTACTCCAACATGCAGCCACCTTGAGCGGCGCAATTCTAGAAGCAAAACCTTCAACCTTCAATGTTTTAAATTTCAAGTGTATTCCCAATAATTCCTATAGAAAGTTTCCAACTTTTAAAATTAAAGAAATGAAAGGCAGGAAAAGCAGCTCTTATCTCATGTTTCATACTACAAAACAGAAACATTGTTAATGAAAATGATATTACTTTGGCTGAAATAATACACAGAACAGTATCCAATACTTTCTGTGGTTTTGGTTGCCATGGCGGGCAGTGTTTGGAGCTGTCGCCCTACTTCAAGAAGGTTGCAGGATCAAAACCTGGCTGTGGCCTTTTTGCAACTTTTCCTTTTGGGTACTCCCGTTTCCTCACAGACCAAAAACTGCATGAACGTAACACAGTGTTGGTCCTCCTTGAAGTCTCAAACCTGTTATATTTTGATTGTATTGTTTTGCACTCTATTATTTATATTCAATGTGTAGTGTACTAAAATTTTCCCATTTAAGAGCTCTTAAAAAAAAGAGTAGTTTTTGGCATTTATCTTTTGATAATTTTTCAATGTCACGTAGACAGTACTTTTTTACTTGACTGCAATAATTTTTCTCTTTTTTTTAGGTAGTTTGAGAATTTTTTTACTTCACGTAGAGAAAACTGTGATTCATATTTGGCAAGAATATAGCCATAAAGTGATTATTTTCCAACAAATATGGACTTTTCTAACTAATCTTAGATGTTGCTCACCAGACATGGGACATGGGTTGGCTCCCAGTTTCAATAAATACCAATGTTAAAAAGTCACATTGTCAAAACCGGTCATTTTTTCATCATACAGTTTCTACAGTTTAAATGCCTAAAAAAAAAATTATACAGATAGTGCGTAACTTTTTGTTTTAAATTTTTAAACCCCCTTTGTGACTGGATATGTTGCTACGAGCCATCATTCTGTTGTGTATGGTAACCTAGGGTGGAATTATGCTCCTTAAAAAAACGATGTTGCTGGTTGGTTGTACATTTTATCTGGTAGTGGATAGCTCTGTCAGTCATGGAGTGAGGAAAGGAGTGACACACAAACACCTCTTTTCAAGGTAACACAGTTTTAAAACCAATGTTTCCAACAAGCTACAAGAGTTAGCATATTAGCAGGTAAAAATATACAGCTAACTGCTAGCATTGAAGGCTAATAACCAGCTGATTAATTACAAACATTGGTTTGTCAGGCTCTAAACTTTACTTGACAATGAGCAAAACAACAGAGACTTAATATTCAGGGCAATAGGCACAGTACCTTTAGAATGATAAATAAATTGATCTGGTGCTTGTGTGTACCTTGTGGAGCTGATGAGAAAGGATGACCACATTTTTACCTTCTTATTTATCTTAAAGAGAAAAACACGCCTCGTTTCTAAGCTACACAACTCAACAGTCGTCCAAACATAAAAGTGTCTCTTAATTGAGAAACTTTGGCTCCCTGGTAAATGGCACATATTTATGGGAAGAGCTGCCTACAGTGTCATTAGTCAGAGCTGCTCATGGTGAATTATGTCCATATTCTCTACAATTTGTTTAAAAAAACACAAAAAGCAACTATTTTAACACAGCTTCCTGACTCTCTGGTAGTAAGCTAAAATTAAACTAAAGACTTGTGATTAAATTAACAGTTTGCTCTTGATCTTAAATATTGTAAATAAAAGTGTTATGAATAAAGAAATCTGATCACATGTTGGTTTAAAATCTGTTCCGAATCCAGGAAAATCTGACTGTTAACAAGTTCACTTGTGTTCTGTGTCTTTATTTATAACTGTGCATAAAAATAAAAGTTACAAATAAATATCAAAATTAAACTTTATTATACTATTGCACTTATAATGCACTATATAACCATTTAGCATTATGTGATGTTATTTAGGCAGCACTATTATTATAATTTGCATTTCTGCTTTTCAATAAAAGCAAATCATCTTGTTAAATTTGTTTTAATACAGACTGTGGTATTTTTACTCAAGGTTATCATACCATCAGAGTGTCATACTGACTTATGCCTTTTCCTCACACTTCACTGTAACCTTCACAACAAACAAAACAAAAACCTTTAGTAAAAGTCTGTGTGCCTTGTTGTTCTCTTGATTATATGAAAATTAAAGTTTTATGGATTATAGGAACACCTTTTTTGTACAAATAAAACTTACAAAACAAGATTTTTGTAAGTTTTATCAACTCATAATTTTAGTTGTTTAGTCAGTTCTGATTACAGAAAATAATCAAACTAGCATGATTCTGTCAATTCAGCAAATTCCTACATGTACATACTGTATCAGCAGAAATAAAGGGAGTTCTTTTTCTAACTTCGCTCGGTGTTTCACTATGGGAATCGCCTCAGCGTGACCAACTACGGAAGCTTCAATGACATCACGTCTGTCTGTGACAGACAGGTTGAGCCGTGACCGTGGCTCCACCCACCATCCAATATCACGGCCAACCTACCCCTCTCAACTCATTCTCGCTTTCTTCCCATGAGATCTACATCTAAGCTCCCTCAGTGCACCCAGGCTAGCTTAGCTCTGCTCAACGGTTCGTAGGCGCTCTGTAACAAGACGCCGCTGAACGCAGCACTAGAATTGGCTTGGAGTGTGCTGGGTAAGCGCTTCGTAAGAAGCATTTTGATACTATTCAAGTGTTGAGGCAGCTAACGCGTAAAGGCGGGCTGCTTACTCGGTTTTCATTAACGGAGTAGCTAACGTTTGGGGTGGCTAAGCTAACGCTTAAAGGCGGGCTTGGTAACTGCTTAGCGGTACATCGCTAGCATTAACAGTTGGTGAAGTTCAGCTAACGTGTCGCGGCGAGCAAACTTTATCCTCTGTGATAACACAGCTAACGTGTCAAGACGAGCTATAGCAAGCTATCGGCATGGCTACGGCTCCCACTCCCGCCAAAGGGTCGGAACCGAAGGCTAAAGATGCTGCACCCCGCCCGTGCCCAGCGTCATGCGGGGCTNTCCATTTCGGGCAGGGACCCACACCCGATGTGCATCGCCTGCATGGGCGCTAAACACGCTCAGGCGTCGCTGGCTGACCCTCACGGGTGCCAGCATTGCTCGTCGATGCCGGAAAAAATCCTGGAAAGGCGGCTAAGAGTAGCCGTAGCTAACAGCCAGGACCCGTGTCTCTTTTCACCAGCAGCTGTTACGGCGGGTGAAAACCATCAACCGCGAGCCTCTACGAGCTGGGTGGACATGATGGAGGAGGAGTCCCCGCTCATGCCCCCTCTGTTTGAGGGTCTCATGGAGAGCGGGGAACTCGAGACGGGCATCGAGGAAACGGACGGTGACGCAAACTCCGACCTCCTCGAACTGGAAGACATGGAAGACGAGGAAGATGACGTCTTCCCGGCTCAACCGTCCAGGCCGCCCAGCGGAGCCGAAATCGCCTCCCCTGTAGACAGCGACCTGTACAATGTGTGCAAACGGGCTGCTTTAAAGCTGAACATCCCCTGGCCAGCAGTCCAGGATGCAGGCGATACAGAACGTGACTTGTATGATGGCAAAAGACTTCCACCAGTCTTACCATCAACAAAACAGCTTTTACCAGCTGTCCCAGCCTGCATGAAAGAAGTGAGCCGTTTCTGGTCTAGCCCATATAAGAGCAAGCTCCCCACCAAGGGCTTCTCTAAGCTAGAGATACAAGGCATGGGTGAGTTGGGGCTGGCCGAACCCCCAACTGTGGAGCCTTCAGTGGCTTACCATCTTCACCCTAACCGCAGATCCGTGTCAGCATCCTCAAGCATCTCGCTTCCAGGTAAAATAGATCGCCTCACCGCATCTATTTACCAGCGAATGTACAGGTATGCTGCACAGTCAGTGTGCTCGCTTAATGCAGTTACACTATTGTCTGCCTACCAAGGTGAAATCTTGGAGGAGATGGGTCGTCACCTGGACTCGGGGGCACCAAACCCCACCCTTTGGGATGAGATTTGTGTGGTGAACGATCTTATCCTACGCTCCTCCAGAGGTGCGGTTCAAGGTTGTGGTCGTGTCATGGGACTGGCAGTCTCAGGGGAGAGGGCCCTCTGGCTGAACCTGTCAGACCTGAGTGACACCCAAAAAGCTGAGATCATGGATTCAACCTATGATCCATCAAAGGGTCTTTTTGGCCCCTCCCTGGAGAAAATGAGGGAAATAAGTTCCCTCAGGAAAAAGTAGGGAGAGGCTTTCAACCTTTGTTTGCCTCGTAAACCTAGCCAAACTACCCCAACGGGACAAAGACTCGGCTTTGCAGCCGCTGCAGTGAGAGGACGGCAGGGTGGACCGAGGGCTCCAAGAAGGCATGCCGCACAACCTCCACAGCAAAATAAATCTGTAAACCCGAAACCATGGGTTAAGCATTCTTTTGGAGCGGCCGCTGCAAAGAATCGTCCATCTTACCCCGGGGAGGGGAAAAAGAAACAGGCGACCTAGCCCCTGTATCTTTCCCACAACTTCCTCCCCGGAAGAGAGGATTTCCAGACGACAGAGCAAACCTCTCGGTCCGGTGTTCAAATTCTCCTGTATCAACACGGTATCATCCTGGGTTACCCTGACAACGGATGCGTCCATGTCTGGTTGGGGTGTAACCATGATGGGCAGAGCTGTGAACGGTGTATGGTCGGGAAAAATGGCGCGGCTCCACATCAACATGCTGGAACTACACGCTGTATTCCTAGCTTTGAAGTATTTCATGCCGTTGATGGTTGGTCGCCACGTCTTGGTAAAGACAGACAACACCACAGTGGTGGCGTATATCAACCGTCAGGGCGGGACCCAATCAATTCATCTACACAAACTGGCCAGAGAAATACTCATATGGAGCAGCACCAGATTTCTATCTGTGCGCGCGACACATGTACCAGGAATTCTGAANTGGTCTCCCGCCAGAGGTCATTGACACCATCCAGAATTCAAGGGCTCCTTCAACTCGCTCTCTTTATAATAGTAAATGGCGAGTTTTTGAGGAATGGTGTGTGGAGAGACAGGCTATCCCTTTTCAGTGTTCGGTGGTGGAGGTTCTCTGCTTTCTGCAGAGCTTGTTGGAAAGGGGCAAGGCCTTTTCAACTATTAAGGTTTATTTGGCTGCAATCTCAGCTTGTCATGTGGGATTTGGTGATAAACCTGTGGGGCAGCACCCGTTGGTGTGCCGTTTCATGAAGGGGGCTCGACGTAAACTGCCCACCTCCAGGCCTTTCGTGCCATTATGGGACCTGACTCTGGTACTAGAGGCCCTTTGTCATCATCCTTTTGAGCCGTTGGAGGGTATTAGTATGAAATTCCTCACATTGAAAACTGCACTGCTCTTAGCTTTAACTACTGCTAAGAGAGTGGGTGAGTTACACGCACTGTCTGTCAGTCCTACTTGCCTACAGTGGGCGCCGGGGCTCTCCAAAGTGTGTTTGAGACCTAACCCTGCTTTTGTGCCTAAGGTGATGGAAACATCATACAGGTGTTCAATGGTGGAACTGCCGGCGTTCCATCCACCTCCTTTCTCTTCAGCAGAAGAGGAGAGGCTTAATTACTTATGTCCAGTGAGAACTTTGAGGGCTTATGTTGACAGGACAGCTGGTTTCAGAAGAGCTGATCACCTGTTTGTGTCTTGGGCCACTTCTCATAAGGGCAAACCTATTTCCTGCCAGAGGTTAGCGCACTGGATCGTGGAAGCTATATCTTTGGCATATAGCTGCAAGGGGTCAAAGCCCCCTGATGGGCTCAGGGCCCATTCTACCAGGAGCATAGACACTTCTTGGGCTTTGTTCCGGGGTGTGTCTGTCCAGGACATCTGTGCTGCAGCCAGCTGGGCTACACCGCACACGTTTGTGAGGTTTTACAGGCTGGATGTGACCCAATCATCATTGGTGCATACGGTGCTTGGGGCTGGGACATCAGGGTCCGCCTGAAGTCTGGATACGCACTACTGCGAGGTATGGCTTCGGGGTCAATATGCAATTCGGGAGTTGGCCATATCTCCCATAGTGAAACACCGAGCGAAGTTAGAAAAAGAACGTTGGGTTACTTAACGTAATCCCTGGTTCTTTGATAACAGAGTGAGGTGTTTCACCAGCACGTCCCTTCTTGCATGAGCACGGAAAGAAACCGGCTTAGAATGAGTTGAGAGGGGTAGGTTGGCCGTGATATTGGATGGTGGGTGGAGCCACGGTCATGGCTCAACCTGTCTGTCACAGACGGACGTGATGTCATTGGAGCTTCCGTAGTTGGTCACGCTGAGGCGATTCCCATAGTGAGACACCTCACTCTGTTATCAAAGAACCAGGGATTACGTTAAGTAACCCAACATTTTTCAAAGACTTTTAGACCATATGTGTGGATTTAAATGTAATTGTATTTGTCTACAATATGACACAAAATGATTGTTTTTCTGTTTAAAAACTGTGGTTACCTTTTCAGTCATTGCACATAAATCTACAGTTTCAGCATTATTTCAATTTTGATCCTCTAAATTGATGCCATGTGTTCCTCTGGTCAGGAGCACAGGAACCTGCCCTTCATGCAGGAACTAAGGAACCTGTTCTCCCTCATGGTGGGGTCCAAAAGAAAATATGTGGATCCATCGCGGGCTGTGGAAATCCTCAAAGATGCGTTCAAGTCCAGTGAGTCCCAACAGGTAAGCCTCTATGCCACAGCCTGCTCAACACAGCAGTGTTTGTTCAGTTGGCAGGTCACAGATGATGATCGTGTCGCTGTTAGCATCTTGTACTGGTGAAAATCAAACCTTTTCTACCAAATTCATCTGTCTGAAAGCAGATCAGATATTCTTTGATCTGCATCAGGTTGAACTGTTAATTAATTTTTCTGTCATATTTCAGCCTTGACTTCTGTTTGTTATTATCAAATGTAATTTAACTTTCATACTATTCCCCACAGCCCTGGTTACCCTCGGTGTTCTGTTGTCCTTTTTTAAAAAAACTGCTTGTGTATTGTTTTTATCTATGGGGTTATCTATTGATTTTCCTTTTGAAAGATACTGGCTATATATTTAATAAAAGCAGAGATGCACAAAGAAATTGGCTCATGATCGACACCAGCTAGTTTTGTGCTTGATCGGCCATGACTGGTGATGGGTCGATCAAACCACTTTAAAAAACACTCAGAACTTTTTACTGAGTGGAAAAATCTTTGAACTATGTGTAAAAGACTTAAAAAATATAGTAAGACGCAGTGAAAAAGGCGAAGAGGCTGTTAAAAGGTCACAAAGTTTTCCATGGAGGCTTACCTGCTGTTCTTTAGGACCAAAGAGAGCTGAAACAGCAGACAACAGGAAGAATGGATTACAGCATGGTTTTATCTTTCTTGAGCTTTCAGCCTCTGTGTGTCATGGGAAATGTTTGTTAAGGAACTGTTGGCAGCCTGTTGAAGAAGTTCAAGCTGGTGTATACTTTATTTACTGACTCAAAGACTGCTGTTACAGTTTGCAAAGTTAAATGAGCTAATAAAACTTAAAGACAATGTTAAAAACTGTTCAAATGTCAGCACAGTGATCATTTGTAGACGCCCGTCTTAGGACGGGACATATTGTGTTATGGCCCTGTCTCTGTCTGTCTGTGAAATATTTCTTGTCCAAGTTCTAAATTAATAACCCTTTAACATAAAAATGGTAAACTGCACAGCTGGACACCTCATAGGTCAGGGATGATCCCTATTGATTTCAAAGTTACGACAATTTTCTGATGTGTATTATGTACTGTTGGCAGTACTCTTGTTTTTTTTGTTTGTTTGTTTTACTAAAATAGGAAAATATTTTTTTATTAAGTTGCGTGTACCTAGAATGCTGCAGCTTAACTTTATTTCTATCTGAAAAATAAAAAGGGAATTCTGTTCTTCCTACTTTACAGTTAGAACCCTTATATTTCTGCAGTGAAATTTTCATTACCATTGTGTTGAGCTGCAGTGTGAAGATCAGTCTGTCACTCAGCAGTTTAACTATATTAGATGCTTTTAAATAAGGGACCCTAGTGTCTGTACGGCAGCAGGTTGCACAGATTGCAACAGAACACATTCTGGTCTCTCTCTCTCTCTCTCTCTATATATATATATATATATATATATATATATATTAATTCCCTTCTCACCCTCCGCGGGTGGTCTTTGTTTCATTCTCTGAGCTCGGGTCCTCTACCAGAGGCCTGGGAGCTTGAGGGTTCTGTGCAGTATCTTGGCTGTGCCTAGAACTGCACATTTCTGGACTGAGATGTCTGATGTTGTTCCTGGGATCTGTTTTAGCCACTGCTCCAGTTTGGGGGTGACTGCCCTG
>NC_051442.1:27362819-27364721 GCF_001649575.2 Kryptolebias marmoratus
GTTGCCATTTGCTTGTGGTATTCCCAGGTACTTGTAGCTGTCCTCAATGTCTGCTATTGTTCCTTCTGGGAGTGAGACCCCTTCTGTGTGGATGACCTTCCCTCTCTTTGTAACCATCCGACCGCACTTCTCTAGTCCGAATGACATTCCAATGTCAGTGCTGTAGATCCTGGTGGTGTGGATCAGTGAGTCAATGTCTCGCTCACTCTTGGCATACAGCTTGATGTCATCCATGTAGAGGAGGTGACTGATGGTGGCCCCATTCTTGAGTCGGTATCCGTAGCTAGTCTTGTTGATGATTTGGCTGAGGGGGTTCAGTCCTATACAGAACAGCAGTGGGGACAGAGCGTCTCCTTGGTATATGCCACATTTGATGGACACTTGTGCAAGTGGTTTGCAGTTGGTTTCAATGGTGGTTTTCCACAGCCCCATCGAGTTTGCAATGAAGGCCCTTAGAGTCCTGTTGATG
Source organism: Kryptolebias marmoratus (assembly GCF_001649575.2). Lineage (NCBI taxonomy): Eukaryota > Metazoa > Chordata > Actinopteri > Cyprinodontiformes > Rivulidae > Kryptolebias > Kryptolebias marmoratus. The sequence goes on from NC_051442.1 coordinate 27,363,289, forward strand.
TTGTACATCTCTAAGCATTAAATGGTCCAAGTATGTGGCACTGAGTCATAGGCTTTCTTGTAATCAATCCAAGCCGTGCACAGGTTGGTGTGTCGGGTTTTGCAGTCTCGGGCAACTATGTAGTCTACAAGGAGTTGGTGTTTGGCTCCTCTGCTATTTATGCCAATGCCCTTCTGTGCCGTGCTCATGTGCCTGCTTATTTTAGCTGCCATGATGCCTGACATGAGCTTCCATGTTGTAGAGAGACAGATTATTGGTCGATATATAGGCGGCTGGAGCCTTTGTTTGGCAGTTTCGAGTGCTTCAGGCATTGGCATCTGGTTGTACTTCTTGGGTACTGATCTTTTCATCGCACCTCTTTGGATCTCTGACAGTTGGCTCACTTCCCTCCTTGTTACCTTGATTTTAGCCTCTAACCATCTTTTCCATGGTGGGTATTGAATCTTGTGGATCTCATGGTTGCTCTTTTAGCCAAGCATCTCCAGGATCACTGATCAGCTCATTGGTTTCCGTTATGGTGTTGGGAGGAATCGTTCTCAATGCTGCATTCACATCTTCAATGAGACTTTCCGATGGTACTTCACTCAGCCTTTGTAATTGTCGTCGGGGTTGTCTGCTGCCCATTCGGGCCACAATTCTATCTCAGGTCAGTTGCTGTTTCATTCAGCTTAGATGGTTCGTTCATTATTGGGGCTGCATACCCAACCTCTGGACGGGAGTTGGAGTTAACTCCCCTCTAACCTGGCGTTATGGCTCCTCCCCCTTGCCGTAGCGTTTGTGTTGCACCTAGTCAATCTCAAGTTGTGATAGCAGTTGCCGTTTGTGGTTGTTGAAAAACTGAGCTACTAGTTGTTTGGCAGTCAGTGTTGACTAGGGATGTCAACATATATATATATATATATATAAAAGTTGTTTTTTGTTTTTCTGCAGACTTTGCTCTTTTGGTTCCAACACATTTAGCCTTTCTAATCTAATCTATAAACTATTAATCTTGCTGCTCACATCATCCCCCTCATCTTGACCTCCTTTTGTACTTTTCATCATTAAATCTGATGTGAACATGCAGGGTTTCTCACAGAAAGAGGCTAAGCCTGGTGGTAGGTTTGTGTTCGCCGGCTGACTGTGATTTAGAAAAAAAAAAAAAAAAGAAGTTGTGGTCTACATGTTATACAGATTGCAGTGGAAATGTTCATGTGTCTGTCTGTCTGTCTAACAGCAAGATGTGAGCGAGTTCACCCACAAGCTGCTGGACTGGTTGGAGGATGCCTTCCAGATGAAGGCTGAAGAGGACAGGTAACCTCGGCCACTTAGATCCCAGTGCTCACTGTAAAATGGGTTAACAAATGAAATATAAAAACACTGTCATTAGGAAACATTTTATTCAGAGGTTGAAATGTACATATAAGTCAGTGGTTCTCAAAGATTTTCTTCTG
>NC_051442.1:27367036-27367819 GCF_001649575.2 Kryptolebias marmoratus
CGCCTCAACAATGGAGGCACGGAACATGGCCCACTCGGACTCAATGTCCCCCGCCTCCCCCGGAACATGTTCGAAGTTCTCCCGGAGGTGGGAGTTAAAACTCCGCCTAACAGGAGACTCTGCCAGACGTTCCCAACAGACCCTCACAATACGTTTGGGCCTGCCAGGTCTGACCGGCATCCTCCCCCACCAACGGAGCCAACTCCCAGTCAAAAAATGTTTTTTTTTTTTCTTTTTTTCATTCATCCATCTCGCCCCCCCCAGACTTTGTGTTCATCATCATGTCTGTTCAGGTCATGCACCGGCTCAATATAAGAGTTTACCTACTCTCCACACTGTGCAGCATGTGGTCTGTCTGTCTAATCAGCTGGGAAATGCGGTTTGTGTAACTCAAAAATAAGTCTGAGTTACAACAATGTCTAAACATTAGTTCCTCCTGCAGCTCTTTTGGGGCAGAATTTTTTTTTTGCAGTGATCAGCCTCTCTGTCATGGCACTGTGGCCCCACTAGGGGTCTGTTTGATAACCAGTGGGGTAGTGTATGGTTAGTTGTTAAATAAATCAACTTTATAGTTTGATGTTTGCCAAAATTGGTCTTAAGCTGAATAGATTAAAAACAACAAAACCTTTTTACACCGTACTGTTATTTATACATGCTGGAGAGGTGTAAGAATTATAGATGAAACGTGTTTGCATAAGTTGTCACATCCACAGTATGTTTCATAATAATTAGAGTTCCAAGCCCGCGGAAGCAAGCGGGCGGCCAATGCAAGGCATGGCCGTT
>NC_051442.1:27367919-27370160 GCF_001649575.2 Kryptolebias marmoratus
AGACATGGAGATAAATGCATATTATTACAGATGTAGACTTGATCATCTGAGAATATTTTTGTATTTTTCAAATAAATATTGAATTTTTTATGAATTTATTTCTTTGNGCTCTGTGTGGTATCAAATGACAGTTAGCTTTTCCTTCCCGAGCTTTCTTCACAAATTATACCGTTGCGTCTTACGAAGCGCCTTTGAGTACACACCGTACTGGCGAGTTTCGACTCGGCCCGCTCGCCGAGAGAGGCGGCGGAGCCACGCCGGCGGAACGTCGGGATCGGAGCGCGCGGACAGGGGCGGAGCGTGGGGGCTTGGAACCCGTTGATAACTGCTTGCAGTTCTAGTTAATCATTTTTATTAAACCATTTGTCAAATCTGTTTTAACTGGGTTAAAAAAGCTTCATTTGAAGACCTGGGGTAGTATTACCAGCTTGATTTTTATAATATAACATGCATGCATAAATATATTTATTTATTTGTTTCTTTCTTTTTCAGCGTGGGAGAAAAGCCAAAGAACCCCATGGTGGAACTTTTCTATGGCCGCTTTCTTGCTGTGGGTGTATTAGAAGGTGAGATGAGGTGTTCGATTTAAACCATTGAAAGAAGCTGGAGAATCAGAGAAAAAAAAGCTTGGCACGGTTTCATAATAGCATCCACTAAGCAAGCGAGTCCTTGCCCCAAGTAATGGAAGGTGACCTTGTCTTAATGAGATGTGATCGATGCAGAACAGCAAAGCAGCTACATTGATTGTGGAAGACTTTGACGGCTGATTGGCATTGTGTTTATTATGCACAACAATACTGGCCCAGAGCTACCGAAAGCTGAACCAGTGTTTCTCAGAAAATGTCCTTAATTCCTCTTCTATATGTCTTCTAGCAAGCACTCCTCTTTTTTCATAGTGGTGACACTGTCATTAATTTTTGGTTCATAAAATTTTGTACAGTAGCCATGATGAGTAAGTGACTGGAACAATGAAAATAACCCTTTTCGTCTTCTTTTTATTAGTTTTCATTATCAAAAATACAAAAGAAAGCCAAATAAGCAAACAAAACGAACTTATGCTTAACATACATCTTTACAGCTAAACAAAGTTGGGTCTTCTAATTCTCATAAAGTACACACCTTCCACCTTAACCAACCACTAAAGACTTCACTTTGGGTCTGCAGATTAAAAGTGAATATTTATTTATTTATAGTTGGTGCATTTTTCTTAAACCATTTATATATTTTTTCTTTGGTCACTGCCTTTTTTCTAGCAATCTATCAGACTTTTAACAAATAGTTGTTTTGGTTTGTAAACTGGGGGGTATCCAAGTCACCAAAGTACAATAGTTTAAAGTCTAAACTGATTTTCTTCCAAATACAGCTTTCAGGACTTTATGGACATGAAAATAAACTTATCGTGAGAAATGTCTTTGGTTTTTGAATTTGCACTCAAACTCAGCTTTTCTGACACTTTCTAAACTTTTTGTCATCTGCAGAGAGGTTCATAGATTGCATAGAGATGCATTCTTTGCATAGATTTTGGCAACCATGCAGAGAGCAGGAGTATTTGTCTTAGCCCGCCACTGAAGGTGAAAGGATAGCTGAGAGTCATGTCCAACTTATACTGTGAGCGCTAACTGATCGCACAAGATCAATTTTTAAAACTTTGCTAATAATTATTAGAATCAACTCCGTCTGTTAGCCAAACTGAACAAAATTTTTTGAAACTTTCACATTTATGATTAATTAACTTTTGGAGTCACCCCAGTTCAAAATGGTGCACAGCTAACAGGCCTTAGCAAACACAAAAACAGCTGTAAATTAGTCAAATTTACAAATGTTTTCTAAATTCAATGCTTTGAGAGTCATTACCAAAACATACTCCTGAGCACCAGTGCTCAATACGGCTACAGCTCTGACCCTTCTCAGCATTAGGTGATCTTAGTCAGCTACGACATGAAAGGCAGCGGGTGATATGCATTCCTTCAAGAAATGCTAAGCTTTTATTTTAATTTGAAAATACTCGTTTCCAGTGCTGATTATTTGTTATATTGCACAAAAAAAGGACCGTTACGAGTTTGTCTAATGTCATATTATCCCTAATCTTAGTATACAGGTGCTGGTCATAAAATTAGAATATCATGAAAAAGTAGATTGATTTCAGTAATTCCATTTAAAAAGTGAAACTTGTATATTATATTCATACATTACATACAAACTCAAATGTTTATTTCGTTTAATTTTGATGATTACAAATGA
>NC_051442.1:27371437-27378256 GCF_001649575.2 Kryptolebias marmoratus
AACGAAATAAACATTTGAAATATATGAGTTTGTATGTAATGTATGAATATAATATACAAGTTTCACTTTTTAAATTGAATTACTGAAATCAATCTACTTTTTCATGATATTCTAATTTTATGACCAGCACCTGTAGAGTTAATTTTTCTTGACTGTAATGACTTTCATGATGCTCATTCATTTCTGCCTTTTGTACATGTTAATTTTGCAGGTAAAAAATTTGAGAACACAGAGATGTTTGGACAGTATCCCCTGCAGGTGAATGGCTTCAAAGACCTCCATGAATGTCTTGAGGCTGCAATGATCGAGGGGGAGATTGAGTCTCTGCACTCAGCTGAGAATTCTGCCAGATCTGGTCAGGAGGTCAGTGCAGCAGGAAGGGAATGGTCTTCTGAAAACAGTGTCTTGTTTTATATATATATATATATATATATATATAATCCTGTATTATAAATGACAAATTTATAATACATTTCAGATATTTTAACATTTGTATTTAAGTAGTTTACTCCTGCATTTCTTCTCTTGATAAATTTGATGAATTTTTGCCTCAGGAATGTATTATTTATAAAAAACAAATCTTCCTTCCTTCGTTGTTACCTGTAAACATCACTGCATTAAGCATAGTCAACAGTCATGGCATTAACCTGAAATTTGTCTGTTCCTAACCAATATCAGTTATAATTTGTCAAATTTATCACCCAGCCATCAGTTACATGTACAGTGCTTGAAAAATGTTTTATACCTTTTAAATTTTTCTTCAGAAGTCACCTAATTGGCAAATACAGTCCATCTGTGTGTAATTTAATCATCTCATTTTAAAACCAGTTGTTCTTTAAAGGCCTTGGTGGTTTGTTACAGAACATTAGTGGTCAAACAGCATCATGAAGACCAAGGAACACAGCAAACAGGTCAGGGATAAAGTCCTAGAAGCCTGTGGTAACTCTGAAAGAGCTGCAAAGATCCACAGCTCAGGTGGAACAATCTGTTCACAGGACAACCGTTAGTCGTACACTCCACAAACCTGGCCTTTATGGAAGAGTGGTAAGAAGAATGCCATTCTTGAAAGAAGGCCATAAAATCACTAAAACCTAGTCAAAATATTTTAAAGTTTGTGGTTGTAACATGACAAAATGTGGAAAGGGTAAATAGGTATGAATATTTTTTTTTCTTTGTGCTTTAATATCTGCTTTAACAGAAGGAGTCTTTCTGCTTTTATTGCTTACAACTGAAACATTTCGTTTACATTCAAAATTCAAATAATGGGGCCATCTCTAATGAGGTTTAGTTCTGTGATCCATGTGAAAAAATTCAAATAATTTGGCAAATACTCTCCAGTGGCCTGACCTCTTTGCTGCTTTTTGTCACCTGTCCTATTTTGGAGTAGACCTTTGCAGGGTTTCCCCTAGAAAAGAGGCTAAGCCCGGTGGTAGGTGGGCGTTCGCTGGCCGACCGTGATTTAGTAAAAAAAAAAAAGATTAAAGTTGACAGGAAAGTTGAAAATATGGCTATTTATTATGTGATATTGTATTTATATTATATTATATATTTGTGTCAAATATTTACACAACTACAGTTTTACAAAGAGACACCTTTAAAATACTTTTTTAAACAAAAAAAATACAATTAAAATAAATAAATAATAGTAAATAATTGATTGCACCTAATTTCAATTCTAATTTAAGTCACATTTACAAATAAATTAACATAAATGAAAAAGTGCAAACAAGGCACCAACACACATCTCACGTCAAGGCAAATGAATAACAACAGAGAACTCTGGAAAAACAGACAGATGCTCTACTGTACCGTGCTATTTGTGCCATTGTGGATCACTACATATAACAACAAAACAATGCATCTAATGCTAAATTTAATAGCATCATTTTACTGTTAAACAAGGATAAATTAGCTTGCATCATATTAATATTTTCACTAAGTACAAAACTTGCTTACCATATTCAGTCTTGTAAAGCCAGCCGCTGAATTTCGGCTCAACTAATCATTTTTGGTTAAACCCGCTCGTTTGATGTTTATTGCTGTAGCTCCAACGACGTGCTAACTCCAGGTAGCTGAAGGTGGCTCCCGCAGGGCTCTGCGCACGGCGTGCAAACCTGAGCATGTGGTGGAGGCGTTTATACTTGGTGCCTACGTCGGAGCAGTATTCTCCAAACAGACAGGGGGCAGTACGCTACGTAACCAGTAGAAATACAGTAAAAAAAGAGAGCAGATGGTTGAATGGAGCCCGGCGCGTGCGGTCCTCACCAAATTACAAAAGGTGCACGACGCAACACCGTGCGGGACCTTCGCGCAGGGGCGGGGACAGCGCAATTGCGTCACTGTTGGAGAGGTAGATAAAGCCAGCGGTTTTGGGGGTCGGGTGGGGAAAAACATGCATAAAAAATGACATTTATAATAAACAAGCGGAGTTTAGCTTGGCAGCAGGCTCAGCAAAACCTGGCATCCCGCCAGGCTTAAAATTTGCTGGGGGAAACCCTGCTCTGATTAGCTTTAGCCTTGTCTGTGTTGTCCCACAGCAGCTGGTAGCAGTTAATTACCAGGTCATTGTACACATGGGTATGACTGTCAGCCCGCTGGAAAAGCACCAGCAATCAAATTAATGAATGGAGAAGGGAAGCAAAGGGAAGGGGAGTGGTGTGAAAGGCAGCTCCACCCGCAACTTCTAGAAAGGATTGGTTTCTTCCAGCACATCGTGAGAAGCACAGGTCAATAAGCACAACAGGAATCCTATCGCTTTGTGTGCATATGTGATCTTAAATTCTTAGAGTTCAGGACAATGAAAAAAGTTGATGCATCACTAAAAGCCATTTTACCATCATTATATAATACATGTTACTATTTAGAGACAGCTAGGAAAAAGAAATATTATTAGCAATAAATACATGATAAAGTTTATTGTCTCCACCAAGGAGGTTATGTTTTCAGTAGTGTTTGTTGGTCCATCAGTTTTTTTGTTGGCAAGATTACTTAAAAACTAATGAACAGATTTTGATGACATTTTCAGGAATGTTTGTGTTGTTACCTGCAATATCATACAATTTTTCTAATGACCTTATGGCCTTGGAGGAGTTTTGCGCTCTCTGAGTGCTAGTTATTATTATTATTATTGTTTACAAGGTTTCCATGATTTACTAGTTCCGGACTCTTTGAACACATCACCATCCCATAATAGTTCTTCTTCGTGGGCGGAAAGGACCCCACCTGATAGCTAAGAGCTTGCCTTACATCAACTAGCATTCATGACCGTCAAATGGTTGCCAGAACTGCTCTTCTTTGGTCCTCCTTAGTGGATTACAACCTTTGGGGGGCGGCACTCATGATTGTTAAATCATCCATGAGACCAAACCATAACATTCGCGCATAACCTTGGTTGCATGGCCTTCGTTGTAAACATAACCGTCATCCTTATAAAGAGTGGCATGAGCGTAACTGATGTCCTCTTTCATCTGTTCTGGACAATCAGGGGAGATCACGGATCTAAATCAGTTACCTTACACAGTCCTTCAGTGGTCACAAGTTTGGATTATTGCCAACACCTCGTTTACAAACATTATTGTTGTTGTTGTTATTATTATTATTATATTGATTGATGTAAGAATTGATTATTATCAGATGTAATTTACTGCAGCTCGAAAGCTTTTGATAACACAACCATTTTGCCATTTTACTATGGTAGTGCAATTAATCAAAATTGTTGTTTCAATTTTAGTTTTGGCTTCAAACAATAACAAAATCTGTGTAATTGACAAAAAGCAGTATTTATTTCATTTTTTTCACATTCTGCCTTTCCTCCTAAATGAGGGGCAACTGTGTCCTTATGCAGCTTGTCTATGTGTGTGACGTGCAGTGGGGAGGCAGACAGAGGACCGCTGCAGGCATTCAGAAATGAGCATATTTAACACAGAGCTCTATGTTTATAAAAGAACTGTCTCTGTTTTTTTCTGTGATTTGGGAGAACAGCTTTTTAGTTAGGTTTATGTCAGTACATGATGAAGTGGAACTGCAAAGGCAAATATGTGACCACAATCAGTCTGATCAAAACAGAGATGAAGAGCAAACATTAGCTTATTTAACTTGTAAATGTAAATGCATGCCAGGAGGAGCAGGATGTAATTTTTTAAAAATCTTTGCAGATTTATGTGCAAAATCAGACATTCTAGCACTACTCCTTCTCCTTTGCAATTCAACGTGTTGTAGCAGTTGGGTTTCTAAAAAAAATAAGGCAAAAAGCATCTAACCAAGGTAAAACTCAGCCCCTATTTCATAGCAGGCATTTTCCCTTTACTGCATGGTCAAACAATAACAATCGTCCCATATGTGACGTCAGTGCCACATTACCTGTTGCAGACTATAATGCGCAGACGTTTAAGTCTCTGGTTATCAATGTCCACATGCAAACACAAAAAGGAGAATAAATATAAACTAGAAAGTTCCTGGAGAAACTTTGATGGGGCCTGCCATGTTGTGCGTTTGTGCTGAACCAAGATGGCTCCAAGAGCTGATCAGTTGCACACAGGAATCATAAAGGGCTGATCCTTAACATACGAGGAGTCCACCTCTGAAGTTTGATCTTTCTACTGGTTGCAGAGGTGGAGCTCATGGACTGTTGTGACCTTGACCTTTGTCCTTGTGACCTTGAACTACTTGGCATGGATCCCTGACCCATGAGGGTTCTAGCTGAGATGTTTGACCTTCCTATGTTACATGATTGCAGAGTTAAAGCACGCACAATTTTGCTCTGAAATTTTTACACCGCTAGCTTTGGCGGCCATCTTGATATTTTACCTTTGCACTCAGTATGCAATAGGTCTCTGTCTCAGCTACTGCCTTGCTAAATTTCAGCTCCATATGTCTAAAAATGACTGAAATAAAGCTGAAAGAAATTTTGACAATTACAAAATGGCCGACATTGGCAGTTGCAGACAAGCATCATAAAGGGCTGATCCTTGACACATGAGGAGTCCATGTGTGAAGTTTGAACTTTCTGCTGTAAACGATTGCATAGTCAGAGCACGCACAAATTTTGGTCCCAATTTTCACCTTGTTGGCTTTGGCAGCCATCTTGTTTGTTTTTTTTTAAGCACTCAATATGAGAAACGACTTGGTCTCAGCTACTACCATATAAAATTTCAGCTCCATATGTCTTAAAATGACTGACTTAAAGCTGAAAGAAAGTATGATGATTACAAAATGGTCGACATTGGCAGTTGCAGACAGGCATCATAAAGGGCTGATCCTTGACACTTGAGGAGTCCATCTGTAACGTTTGACCTTTCTGCTATAAACGGTTGCAGAGTTGGAGCTCACGGGCTGTTGTGACCTTGACCTTTTGACCTTGAACTCCTTAGCATGGCTCCCTGACCCATGAGGGTTGTAGCTGTGATGTCTGACCTTTCTACATTAAAGGGTTGCCACGTTAGAGCACGCACAAGTTTCAGTCTGAATTTCTTACCCCGCTAGTTTTGGCGGCCATCTTGATATTTTAACTTTTCACTCAGTATGCAATAGGCCTCTGTCTCAGCTACTGTCTTGCTAAATTTCAGCTCCATATGTCTAAAAATGACAGAGGTACAGCTGAAAGAAGGTTTGATGATTACAAAATGGCCGACATTGACAGTTGTAGACAGGTATCATAAGATCATTCTGAAAGAAGTGGCAGCCATTTTTTTTTCGTCACCTCTGCTATATTAACAAATGCTTTGTCTGCCTACTCTGCCTGGTAACAACCTCAGCCAATCAGAAGCCAGATGTCTCCTGTCACTTTGTATATGGGAAACTGACCTTCATGTCTGTGTTTAAGGAGCACAAAATGGCCGAATGAATATTAGCAATGAATGAGTTTCATTAGCAGGATGACTTAGCAATAAGCAGGCCTGTGTATTAGCAAAGCCTAATACACACTGTTGAACAAAGCTGAATGTACACACAGAGAAACCCACACTGAGTCTGTGTGATGTCATCAGAGGTCAGGCTGTGTGTTCTATTACCACAGCAACGGTGCACCTGCGAAGCAACTGATTAGAAATGGCACAGAATTTTTCCGCGAGTACATGCCGAACAACCAGGCGCTGTCCAAAAACTATACAAGATATCAAAAAGCTGCTTTGGTCAGTAATACTTGAATGTCTTATGGTGGCATGACGCTTTAAATGGCGTTTCTAGGTGGAAGTATGCTGTCGTAGTGAGCTTTAAAAAAACAGTAAGAAACGGATTTTTGTATCGATCTGCAATGTATTTCAATGAGAAAGAAAGTTCTGAAATGGGCAAACGTACATGCCGAACAAAATGCCGCTGTACAAAAACTATAAGACGTATTGAAATAATTCTTGAACCGTGAGCGAAAGGAGAGATTGGTTTTCTTTACTTTAAAATTTCACAGTTCTACAGTGCTTTGTGTCCGAGATATGACGAGTTAAAAACATCCTTCAAGCCAACACGGCAACACGTATTTCGAAAAAAATTATATAGGAAGACATGGGAGATCTTCAGGGACCACTCGGCCTTCTGGGGCGATTTGACAGAAAACTATAATACCTACAGGAAAAGTAAACACATTGCCTGAAAGAAGACAAAAATGCCTACGTTTTGATATATAATTTTTTAATGTATCATAAAAAATGTGGGGGTAGGAGCAGTTTGTTCGCTAAGAAATGTGTTGTGCTCAGACAGCTCCACACTCTAGCTCGTTAGTGAGGTTAGAGTGTAACTGCCAAAATTTCATGAAAATTCCGAAATTTTGACGTGTTTTTTGGCGATTACGTCGCCATAGTAACACGAAACGTGAATAAAAATAATAGC
>NC_051442.1:27380749-27389702 GCF_001649575.2 Kryptolebias marmoratus
TTACGTCGCCATAGTAACACGAAACGCGAATACAAATAGTAGCCCTCATGCCGAGACCGAGCCGGTCGTTCTGATATAAAATTTGTGGGTGTTCTTTGCTCGGTTCGGGCCGCATTGAGGGTAACGGAAGAAGAATAAATAATAATAATAATAAAGAGACCTTATTCGGTGTAGAGTAATAGAGGCCTGCATGCATTGCATGAGGCAGTACAATGCCTTCGCAAGGCATTGTACTGCTCTCTATGCACTGCTGGCAGGCCCCAAATATTCACTTTGGCCGGAGCTTTCATTATCGTTTTTAGTGCTATTAAACGCAGGTTGCGTGTGGATGAAAGGCCAAATTGCAGAAAGAACTATTCGGTTTACGAGATATCCAGCTATGTGTGGACTAGGCCTAAATTTCTCAAGTTTGACTTAACAGTGGAGCCCAAATTTGTGAAACCATTCTGTCTGGGACAATTATTAGACGTTCATTATTATTAGAGTTTAATTGAAAGTAGGTATTTTTAACCAATTCTCAATTTCTGACAGGCTGTAAAGTAAATCTGACAATTTAATATTCCTTAATGTTTTATATAATTTACTGTATTTTCTGCACTATATGGCGCACTGGATTATAAGGCGCACTGTCAATGAATGGTCCATTTTTGAACTTTTGTCATATATAAGACAAAGCGGACTGTAAGGCGCATTAAGCAAAACAAAACAGCCCACTGTCTTTTTAGAGAATACTGCACTGACTTAAAGGCCCCTGCATACTCAGGTGTACTTCCCTCCGTGGAGGTCTGCGCATACTCAAGACTGACTCAACGAGGACTCGAAGCGGACGTCCACCGGACACGTCTGCTCAAAGATCAATTTGTATGACCGCGTATGCGTACTTCAGTGTCTCACAATTAACTGCCCGGCGAGAAACGGTGTTCACATCGAACTGTTTTGTGTGTGGCACCAACCGCTCTCAAGTGACAATTGGTGCCAGCGCGCAGCGTGCAGGGTGATTGCCGCTCTCTGCAGCACTGACAGGTGTGCAGTGGCTGCTCTAGTGGTGAAGAAACAGGGCTAAAGGCACCTTCTTTTCTTCAGTTTTTTTAAAGCTAAGAGGCAAGTGATCTCTTCCTCCTCGTCCGGTAACGCCATGACTGAAACTTTTCACGGGAGAATTTTAGGCAATCTGTAGGCTTGAGTATGAAGTCTCAACCATCTGCAGACAGTCCGCCCGGAGTCCACGCATGTCACAGAGTACGCACAGTACACCCAAGTATGTGAGGGCCTTGTAGTTTACCAACGTCGTACTAAAACATTACGACTTCTTACATATATAAAATGCTCCGGATTATAAGGCACACTGTCGTTTTTTGAAAAAATTGCAGGTTTTTAAGTGCGCCTTATAGTCCGTAAAATACGGTACTCATAATTCTTAAATGGATGGTACAGTTGGATGTCACAGTTTCCCCCAGAAAAGAGGCTAAGCCTGGTGGTAGGTGGCCGATCGCCGAACAGGATTTAGTGAAAAAAAAAGATTAAAGTTGACAGGAAAGTTGAAAATATGGCTTTTTATTATGTGATATTGTAAAATATTTGTGTCAAATATTTACTCAACTATACTTTTACAAAAAGGCATTTTTGAAAGACTTTTTAAAACAAAAATACAATTAAAATAAATAAAAATAGTTTGCATCTAATTGGAATCCTAATTTAAGTCACATTTACAAATAAATTAAATAACAAAGGATAAAGTGCAAACAAGACACCAACACACGTCTCACGTCAAGGCCAATGAATAACAACAGAGAACTCTGAAAAACAGACAGATGCTGTACTGTACTGTGCTTTTTGTGGCACAGGCTGCATGTTGGATCACTACATGTAACAACAAAACAAAGCATATCAAATCCTGAATTTAATAGCATAATTTTACTGTTAACCCCTTACTACTCCACCTCAAAAAGCTCAAGAAGCCTGGAAAAGACGTACCCAAATTAAATTAGATGCTATTCTTCAGCCTTTTGCGGTGCAAACTAAAGATTAGGCTCCATGTGAAGTTAACACTTTGAATGTTTTGCCTGAGCAGTCAAAATGATTGCAACTTTAACCAATTAGTAGTTATTGAAGTGAAAACACAGAGATTTCAAGCATTTTTTTCTCTCCTAGATTTTTCTCTTTTTTCATCAACTTACTGTACATGGAGGAAGGGTGCTGAGACCGGAAAAACCAATTGAGGTTGTAGAATGAAGTTTTATTGTTGTGGAGTTCAAATTTTAGAAAATTAGCACAAAAGAATCACTATAATTGAGATGTTTTTCTGAGGGNCATGCTTCAACATACAGGCGTCAGTGAGGGCTCAAATGAAAGGTGACGCTGAGACGAATCCTGTTCTGCAAATGAAGTCACTCTCAATATGAATATTATACAGTAGAGGATAAATAAACACAATAAAATACTTATTTTTTCTAAAGTACATTATAAAAAATGTCCCAAAACAAGTTAAATTTGTCAAAACGTGTATTTTCTGAAAAAATATGAAAAAGTAATTACATTAAAACAAACTACTCTCAAACTACTGCCTCACAAACTATTTACAAACCATTTCACTGTTTTTACTTCAAATTCAGTGTCCAGTTACATATTATTAGGGTGCCCCCTTTAGTTGCACAAAGCTCCGGAGCTTCGCTGACGTCACAGCTGCCACCTGCTCCGAATGCTCATTCAGCTCTTCCCGTCCTGGCTCGGAGTCACTTGCAGGCCTCAAACGACAAAAAAACAAAAATAAAAACAATTTGTTATTCATTAGTTACAAATACATTCACACACACACAAAAATGGCGGTGCTTCGTCATGTCCGCCCAGACTACAGTGCCCGCCCTGGCCAAAATGTCCGACTGTTGACTCCCCCGTCCCCCCTCACACATACACACACACACACACTCACACACACCCGCCTCACACGAAAAACAAGATGGCGGTGCTTTGTCGTTCCACTCTCACTTAGAAGCGACCTGACCAAAATGTCCGCCGCCGTTATACGCAGACTGATTTGGGAGTCATGAAGTTCCGACCCCCCTTCCAGAAAAATCACGTGACCGGAATTTCATTGGCTACCCGCCTGTGGTGTCAGAACCCGCTTTGGAGCTGACTGACCGGAGTTATGTGCTTGCAAATGAGGGGAGGAGACTTTCATGACTTTACGCATGGGAAATTAGAGGGGCTCTAGGGTGGGCAGAGAGCAACCCAGTTGGTCAGACAAAATGTCAATCAAAAGTGGCGCCAAAACACTGCTATTTTGAAATTTAAGTTCATAAAAACAATAAATGTAGCAAAAACTGTACAGATTTGAATAGAAAATGCAGTAAAACGGACCACGGACGGGCCATCGCGTGGTAAGAGGTTAAACAAGGATAAATTAGCATGCGTCATATTAATATTTTCACGAAGTAAAAAACATGCTTACCATATTCGGTCTTGTAAAGCCACCCACTGAATTTCAGCTCAACTAACCATTTTTGGTTAAACCCACTCATTCCATGTTTCTTGCTGTGGCTTTGTCGACGTGCTAACTCCAGTGATAGCTAAAGGTATCTCGGCCTCAGGGCCCATTGGAGTCGTGCAAGTCTCCGTGTACGGCGCACAAACCTGAGCGCGCGGTGGAGGAGTGTATACTTGGCGCTTTTGTCAGAGCAGTATTCTCCAAAAAAACAGGGGGCAGTACGCTACGTAACCAGTGGAAATACGTAAAAAAAGAGAGCAGATGGTTGTCACATCAAATATGGCTGCATGTTTTCAGGAGGAAGAACTGTTGTGTTTCTGGCTGTGATACAGAGAGGATGTTTGAACTTAAAGCATTGAGTTTGACTTTCATTTATTTATTTGCTTTAGTTGTGATTTGTCCATCGTAGGACCAATATTTCTTCCCTCTGTTGTCTATAAACACTCCTTTTTATCGGCTGCAGCAGTAGTCTCCCTCCAGGAGTTTTGAACCGTTTCATTATCTTTGTGATCTTTCATAGAAGGATCATATAAATGCTGATACAGGTGAACCAGCTCTGCTAGAGCACTGAAACTGCCTATTTTTAATGGAGTGCAACGCACACGGTCCGCACCAGGTTACAAAAATTGGGAGGTGCACGACCACGTGAAGCAACACCGCACAGGGCCTTTGCGCAGGGGCAGGGACAGCGCGATTGTGTCACTGTTGGTATGCGCGGTGATCTTCTAAAGAGGTAGAGAAAGGTAGCGGTTTTGGGAGTGCGGGTGAAAAAAAAAACGTGTATAAAAATTGATGTATTTTACAATAAAAGAGCAGAACTTAGCCTTCCAGCAGGGTCAGTAAAGCCTGGTGGCACGCCAGACTTATAATACACTGGGGGAAACCCTGGATGTTATCTGAATAAAAGTGGTAGGAGATGGTGTTAAATGCATTAATAATCTGACCAAATTGAACTATATACACTGGGAACAGGATTGGCCTGAAAACACAACCTTGGCATACTTCACATGACAGTTTTAGTGGTATCTGACATAATCTGGTTTATACAAACACTAAAGCTCCTATGAGAGAACATGAGAACCACTCATGTCTCACTACCTGAGATCCTCATCAGACCTCGTAAGCTGTTTATTAGTATAAATCGATCAATTGTGTCAAAAGTTAAGGACAGGTCCAACAAACTAAAACTGTAAAATGTCTGCAGCCATCATTATGGCACTACACACCTTAAGTAAAGCTGTTTAAATGAAATGCAAATTGAATGCAATTCTGCTTAACCAAAAAATGTACAAGACCAGCTATTAACTTATCAGATCTTTTTTTCTGAGCACCACAAAGCTGTTTCTGAAGGTAACTGAACATATTCCACAACAGGTATTTTAGCACTTTGGGACATTGTCATTTTTTCTCTTCAACAGGGGTGAGAATTTTTTTTACCTGTCTACATGTGTTTATAAAAAAACCCTGATTGGGTTGTCATCAAAGTCTTGAGATTAATAAGTTGTTTTCCAACTTTTAAATTTTTTCTTATCTTATTTTTGGAAGTGGTTCCACTGAATCTGTACAGGATTGCTTTGCTGTATTGTAATGACTAATATATTAAGGTGGGTGAAGGTCAATGACTGAAAATTGGATCAGCACCCAGAAGAACTGATTTCAACATCACATAAATATCTTCCAGCACTGGTTCACAGAACTCCCTCCTGTGTTGACCTTCGAGCTGTCAAGGTTTGAGTTTAATCAAGCACTCGGTCGACCTGAGAAGATCCACAACAAGCTCGAGTTTCCCTCTACGCTCTACATGGACAGGTGATGGAAGTTAGCACTGGTTGTCAATAAAAATTTGTTAGGCTGTGTTCAAACCAATATGTAGAACTAAACCAAAATTTCTGCTGTTTGTGTCTTACAGGTATATCGACAGAAACAGGGAAATAACCAGAATCAAGAGGGAAGAGATCAGAAGGCTGAAAGAACATCTGACACTGCTCCAGCAACGACTGGAGAGGTACACCTTGTTCATAAATACCTGTTGATTCAAGCCAAAGTCCTCTAGTTTCTCAAGAAATTTCTCACTCTGACTGTACCCTTTCTAAATCAACCATTTTACCCTCTCCACTTCTTTTCCTCTCGTTTCCCTCCATCTTAGTGATACAAGTTCGTTCTTGTTTCCTTCCAGGTACCTGAGTTATGGCTCCGGTCCCAAGAGGTTTCCTCTGGTAGATGTCCTCCAGTATGCCATGGAGTTTGCCTCCAGTAAACCTGTGTGTACTTCACCAGTGGAAGATATTGACACATCAGCACCACCTGGTGGCACAACAGGACAGCAGTTACCGCCACCAAGGCAATTTAAACTAAACCTCGGGTGTTTTGCATGATGCTGATGTAGATTTTTTTTTCTGCTGCCTAACATTTTAGCTACACAAAAAATGAGACTTAGAATTGATAAAAACCAAAGACTGAAGCTGCCAAATGAGAAATGTTTGGCTTTGTTTATCTAAAGCAACATAAAAATGTAGTGATGTGGGATTTACTTTTTAAGCTTCCAGATATGGGGGTATACTTGGAGTGAGCACTTCACTAATAATAAATAGTATGTTTTATTTGTGTTTGCCTTTCAGAACACTCAAGCACAAGAAAATACAGTTAAAACAGACAACTAAAGTAAAACCTTGTAGTTTAAAAATGTTTCAATAAAAGTAAATTAAACAACAAATTTTTGATTAAAGATAGGCCAGTCTGAAGAAGCAGGTTTTAATGGATGTTTTGAAATTTTGGCACATTGTCTTTTATGCCAATGATTTAAACTAAGATTATCTTTGTTGACAAAATGAGTGATAGCCATTTTGGTCCAGTCTTGCAAATAATGGTTTATACCATTACATGGTACTGGGAGATCTTGTACAATCGGTTATAGTTTGCATTGGGGATGACTCTCAGCCACTACCATGTCAAACTTTAGTTTAATATCTGTTATTATCAACTAACTTATAATCATGTTGTGTTTGCTAGGTTCCATTAGCTGTGTTAGCCATCTTGCATTGGCTTGGCTTCAAAAAGTAAACAGTTATAGGTAAATGTTCAATAATTATTTTTTGAGAGTTTTGTAAAAATCCATCCAGTGGTTCATTAGATATTTTGCTAAGAGACAGACAAACAAACACGGACACAGACAAAACATAATCACCTTCCTTTTGCCTTTTAGCGGCAGTCAATAATTATTCACAGAGTACATACAGTCCAGACAACACGTTCTATCTTTATTGTCGCATTTCATTGACATCACTGTTTTTTCTCCCTGCAGCACAGCTGAGCAGGACTCCTTACCATCTGCAGAGAGTCCAGGCCCTGCCTCAACCCCCACAGCAGCTCCCACTTCAGCTCAGCAGCAGAGAGTACCGGTTCATAAGCCCTTCACCCAGTCCCGACTACCACCTGACCTCCCCATGCACCCTGCCCCACGCCACATCACTGAGGAAGAACTGAAGGTGCTCGAAGGCTGCTTACATCGTTGGAGGAGTGAGGTAGAGAATGACACCCGAGGTAAGTTTTTAGATGGACTATCCTGTCTCCCAATATCTCTGGAATATTCCAAAAGAGAAGAAAGATATGCACAAAAAATACAACTTATATGTGCTGTTCTTCCTGACAGATCTGCAAGGCAGTGTAACCCGAATCCACAGAACTATTGATTTAATGTACTCTGATAAATCTATGATGCAGGTAGGCACTGGTTACTAAAAAATCACAAATTTTTCATGTGCTCCATTTATTTTTCTGCATTTGTAAGTTCTTTTGTTTGTTTGTTTTTTGCAGGTTCCTTACCGGCTCCATGCAGTGCTGGTCCATGAAGGCCAGGCCAATGCAGGTCACTACTGGGCGTATATCTACGACCCTCATCAGTGCTGCTGGATGAAGTACAATGACATCTCCGTCACCAAGTCATCCTGGGAGGAGCTGGTCAGGGACTCTTTTGGGGGCTATCGCAACGCCAGTGCCTACTGTCTGATGTACATTAATGACAAGAAGCCATTCCTTATTGAAGGTGACAATCAGCTGGTCTCCAGTCAGTTCTGGTGTTCATGTGCATCTTTTATCTGTGATCATTAATAAGATTGTTTCTCAGAAAAGCTATAATCCATCATTACTTCAGACTGTAACTGATTGACCACATTTATGTTTAAAAAAGCTAGCAGCATATATTCAAAGAGCAGATTCTTTCTTCAGTGTCTCTCATAAGATTCATCAAGATAATTAATTTTAAAAAAGACCTCTGACAAATTCATCTTCAGGGAGCTATTGCTAAACAGTTGTTGTTCATTTGAATTTTCCTGACTTCTTGACCAAATATCTTTGAGAGAAGTTGTTCTAGACGATTCTTCAGATTGAACGTTATTGTCTATATAATGTTTGCTTCCTCCTCTGCAGCAGTGCAATGAGGCCAATTTTTATTTGTATTTATTTCTCTCACAGACCCACCAAAAACACACCTTTATAAGTTTCTGATTCTCTTAACATTTTCCATAAACGCATATTTAATCCAAGTCACTGTTTTATTCAGCACTTGCAGCTTATCTGGATGCAGCTGTCTCTGTCATGTTCACTTGTCGTTTCTGAAGTTGTCACTTTTTAGCAGCTGCACACCATCTGCAGCCCGGCTGACAAAGTGGCTAGCTGGGTAGGAGGCATTTAGTTTAGTTTAAATTTATTTGACAGCAACAGCACAGAAAACAGTGTTGCATATTACAGAGGTTGTCTAGACATGGGCTAATTTCCAAACCTAGTCCTTGGTTGAGTTTTTTAACAACAATAAAACTATACATTTTACACACAGGTACACACAAATTACGTTGATACAAAGGACTGAAGAACAGCAGGAACTCATGTAAAAAAGAGTAGGACATTGTCATTGAACAGCTGGATAGGCTATAGTCCATCAGTGTCGACAGGTTTAGTTTTGTTTCACCAAGAAGTTAAAAACTCTAACATTAATTTACAGTTTTATTGCTGTTAGTAAATTGTTCCAAATCTGAGGAGCTGTAAATTAAAAGGAAAATTGTCCAAAAGATGTTTTGTATTTCACTGACTGCTGGATTTTAAAATCATTTTACTCATTACCTCTGAAACAAGATCACATAGACATTTAAAAGTTAATTTTATAAAAGAAAATTTTGTAAAACTGTCAAAGCTTAGGAGGTTATATTTGTAATAATCTTGCCTGTGTTTTGCCATGCCATGCCTCTTGCCAATCGTCATCATTCTCGTCACCTGTGTCCTCTGCTAATTACCTTCCCTACACCTGGGCTGGGCCCTATATATTCTCCGTCTCTACTCTCCTCCAGTGCCAGATTATGAAAGCCCAACAGCAAGTAATTCTCCAGCATTCACGGACTGACTTCTTGTGCCTCGACCCTGCTCTTGCCTTTTGGATTTTTCCCCACGCCTTGCCCCTGTCGGATACTTGCTGGTTTT